>NW_010421532.1:33273-40595 GCF_000710305.1 Buceros rhinoceros silvestris | reverse complement strand
TTCCCTTCTGTTGTTCATGGTACTCTGGGCTAACCCACCTGCTATGATGTCAGGAACATATTGTAAACTATTTCTTAAAAACATAGCAAGTTTTGAAAGATGGCATGTGTGCTGTATCTATTGGTACTGGGCCTTTCTTGACCAATCTTTTAACTTTCTAGCTACATGTCTGCAAGGCTTTGTATTTGCTGGCTGCTTGAGATCTATTCCAGTCGTCAGGCTTCTGGACAGCTCAGTGGACCTTGTAAAAGAAGTGAAAAGGTATTGTTTTCCCATCCATCTGTGCCTGCCATCTGTGGCATCGTTCGCTGTAGATGGCCACTTGAGTGAACTTGAGGAACAAATGAGGATCAGTTTCTTACTCAGTACAAAAAGGATTGAAGGCATCCAAGTCACTCCATCACTCGATGATCTTTGAGGTCTCTTCCAACCAGATGATTCTATGATTCTATGATTCTATGATTCTATGAAATGTTTTGTAGCAACGATCTTTTCTGTGTGCCACCGGGGTTTGCTATGCTTACAGGCTATTGCCTGCAATGTCCATTCTGTAAAGGCCATCACAGCTGGCCTCTGTGAAACTGTTGTGTTGTTGGGTCACAAGACTTTTCAGCATGGACATTTTTGTAATATTTTACTGTTAACGAGCCAAACTACATTCACAACAAAAAAAAGCAGGGAAAAAGTACTACACCAAGAATGGGCAAATGTAGTAGAGAAGCAATATAAGTGAGTACATGCACTGTTTTTTTTAAAAAACATGTCTAAAAATAGTTTGAAAAGGAAGTGGTTCTACAACAGAATGTCTACTAGTGCCAACAGATGATTGTATTTAAGAAGACTCACATTTTACAGTTTGCATAAAATCCCTGTGCCCTCAGACTTGCATATTGTGTATGGAGTCCCCTTAGATATACATGAATAGCCACCCACGGAATCAGTTCCCATACCTGGAAAAGCATGTGTCCTCCTTTGTTCTTGACAGCAACTAGTTCCTTCCCTTTCCTGATGGCCTCCAGATTTTTAAAGCTATACTGTTAGGGAGGAGGACTAGCCACAGAGTTTGATTCACATTGAATTTGAAAGACAGGGTTCTTGATGGTACCCCTAGCACCAGCACCACTTTGGCCTATGAGTCTTCAGCTCAGCAGTGACTTGGAGAGAAGCATGTCAATTCCTGAGTTGCCAGCACCACCTCCTGCACTATCTTGTTTTGCTTTGAAGGGTTCTCTTCAATAGCTGGTGTTGCTCACCTTATGAAATCTGACAAGATCACAGCCTAAGACACTACGGCTCCAGGCCTGGTTTGTGTTACTTAAGCAGTGCAGTGGGCATAAGGTGCCGTGCAACGGGGGGAGATTTGCAAAGGCAATTTGAACTCAAGTCTCATGGAAAACCAAGAGGAAGACTGACCAGTGTCAATGTATTTCTGTAATTTGAATTACCTAATGGCAATAAGTGCTGTTTCTGTGAGAGGGTGTGGTCTTAAAATACTAACAGAGACTTTTCTTCTGGAAAACCTCACTCACATTAATGCTGCCCTATAGCAAGAGGCAAATCTCTTGAACTATTTTCTGCTTATGACTCTGTTGGATTTGTTCTGTTCCTTGGTGTTCTTTGGATTCTAAATTTCTCTTGAGGTAACATCTAATTGCAAAGTTGATTGTCTAAGATAATAAAGTTTTCCAAATTAATCTTCTTCAGTATGGCAACATTGTTATGCAAGTTATGTTTTCAAAGTGTTCATGTCTCATCAGAGAGTACAGTCCTTTAAACAGTAGTGTTATGTGGTCTAGGAAAAAATGAATTAATGCTTATGGATTATTGCATGCAATTTGATCCATGAAGATGTCAAGAAGAAACATTTACAAAAATTAGATTCCAAAATATCATAGAGCACACTGATGCTTCAGTATCAGCACACACATTTCAAGTGCCAGTATGGCACACTGCTCATGATTGCAATACCTCTTTTGGACTGCTAAGTTTTGACTTTGAAAGATGCAAGACTTAAAAGATTAAATTCACAAGGTATATTCATTTCTCTCCTTTATCAGCTAGTAAACCCACAGAACCATGATTCTGCTGGTCATGGCACTACAGAATCAGAGCATTTCATCAGAAGTTTGTGAAATATATATAGTTAGAAGGCCAGAGAGTACATTTGTGTCACAGCTGCATGTCTAAGATGCACAAATGCACGTGATATGTGTACATTTGCAAAAAAGATGTGTGAGCACATGTCTAAAACAGAATAAAATGGAACTTTGAACTCTTCATTCTCAGTGCCTGCAGTTCCACTCTGTTCTCATTGATGTTGAAGAAGCTCTGGTGCTTAATCAAGCCAGGGCTTTCTAGGCATGCCTTCAGTTTTAATTTCTAAGAGTAGCACTTTAGCGTGACACGTCTACTGCAAAATATTTTAAGTTTTTACTGACTTCCTGAATAATAGTTGGGTTAACATTAAAAACATTTACAAGTACACAGATACTGTCAACTGACAACTCTAGGTCGATACAGAGGGAAGGAGGAAGGTCATTTGCCTTAGTTATTGTGCTATGGAAGTAAATATCAGGCAGAGCACCTTTGAAAACTGTCCTTTTTATTGCATTTGTTTGTCTATTATCACATGGCCTTATAGAAGAACTGCTATGCAATTTCACGTGTGATATTGTTTTAGATTCTTTATTCTCCAGCCTGCATTTAGGTGATTTTTTTTTGTGCTCTCTTTGGCACTGGGTTTCTCTACTTCATGTGTCACATCTAGATACCTGTCTATTTACTGCAAATGTTCACCAATACGAACCACAGTTTTCTGGGTGGTGTCACTGTTCTTGCATCAAGCAAAATGGCAAATGAGAGACACTGTCAATGCCCTTTATATTCAATTGCATCTTTATTTTGCTGCTCTAGTCTCCCAAAGATTTTTGAAAAAAAAACTGGATTAAAGGTTTTTTTAATTTTCTAGACCTCTTCTCAATAAGGTGACTCTTTCGCCAGGAGCACAGCAGAGTTCCCAAACCAAACACTCTGCAGTGGTTGCTTTCTTCTGCACTTTTTATTTAGCTCTTATTTAGAAAAATCTATTTTGTCTTTTTTTTCCCTTGCTGTGTCTCTGTAGATCTATAGCACATGAAAAAAATATGAATTCCCTCAACATCTTAGCTTTTGAGAACATCCTCGTGTCCATCAATGAGTGATCATATAACTACATCACTGACTGCTCAGTGCTCAGAGTCCAGCATATGCACATTTTGGTAACGTCTTACATCTTTGTGAAATACTGATCTCTGTGAAATACCTGCCTTTGATGCTTGTCTGTATGAAAAGAATTGGGCAAACTTAATTTCCAGAAAACTTCATAACTTTAGACAAGTTAGCACTAATGTAATTTGGCTAATATTATGCATGATAAATATTAAAAATTTTCTTCCTATATTTTCAGGAGCGAGTCTAGAATGCCATTGTTTTCCTCATCTTGCTACATTGACTTCATAAACTCTATTTTCTCCTCATCATATTGGCTTCCGTTTCTCACTGATCTTTCACTGATATTTTCCACATCCTGCTTCAAATATGGACCACAAACTCACAGAAGTAGTTTCTTATGTTAATTTGTATCAGAGGTAAAATTTTCCTTACTTCTACTAGATGTTCTTCAGGTTATGGTCATAAATGTTGTGTTAGCTTTCCTTGCCACGGATTGCTCTGACAGCTATGCTGATGTAATTATCTACAGTGACCCATATGTCTTCCTCTGAATCGCTGCTTTCCAAGACAATTTTAATCATTCTTGAGGTATAGCTTGCATTCTTTGTTTCCAGATGGAGAATCTTGAATTTGGCTGCTTTAAAATTTCTTTAACCAAGTAATTCAACTCATTATTTATGACCCACTGCACAGCCAAATTTCTGCCATATGTCCAGCCTCCTTTTGGCTTCAGTTACTTTAGGCTTGAAACTAATTTCATTCAATTTATTGAACATTTTATTCAACTTCCATTAACTAGCACTTAATTTTTGACAGCAAGTTTTAATAATTCTGTTCAGTTAGCATCTCTTGCTAGTCTTTGGTCAGAATAGAGTAATAATAAAGCCATGTAAATTGTCCGCTAGTTTGTGTCAGCTGTGGGACTTGAATAATAATAATACTGTGTGACGCAGTAATACTAATAGTTTTTCACTGGTTGTGTTCTTGCGCCAAATGAACAATTTGTGTATAAATACTTACCTGGAAAATGAAGATGTTCATTTTGGTGAAGTTCCACCAAGATTACAATATAGAAATAAATGTAAGCAATATGTTTTGTTTAAAATTAGTAGATAGAAGCAATTCAATATATACATCATGTTTAATGTCTTCATGCATGTTACCACTGGAGCAACTATTTCACACTGGCTTGGAGAGAAATACTCTTGAATGAAGAGGAAACAAAAACCTTTTCATGTTTGACAGAAGGCCTTTACACATGAACCAGACAGCAGCCAGAACAGAAAATAAGATTAGGGGTGAAAAAAAGGAGCAAAATGATAGTGAGGTTGAAGAATTGAACATCAGAAAACAAAATCAAAATTATCTAAAAAGCACACATGCTTCATGTAAATTATCCATTTAAACTTTTCATAGTTTTTAAAATTGTGAGGTTTGTGATATACGTGTGGGCTGACTGCATAATTTGCACTAGAATATTCCTTGTAATTCCAGTCTCCACATGGTGTTGGCAAGTGGGAAGCTCAGGGTCCTAAATTTGTGTAGTTTGCCTTTCTTTTAAAAAGATGCCTGCAGCCATAGGTGATGCTGTTTCCCGTTATATATATGTACACATACATGTACATATATGTATTACTCACGTTTAGATCATTGCCTGAGAACAGAAATCTTGGAGGGATATTCTGACTCACCATGAGGGGTTTGCTGTCAGTGTTTCCCTTCACAGTAGACTAATCACCAAACTATGAAAGAGCCAAAAGGAAAGCAGCTTCCAGCATATGAGTTGTTAACTCAATATGCTGTCTCCATCTAGACCAATAATGATTAGCGATATAGAGTGAACCTCTCATGGTATACAGTCTGGAAGATTACATTGCAAAGGTTGTATTTAATAACTGCCAGTAAATGTAAAATAATCCATGACTTTGACTAATCCTGTTTGAACCAGTTTGCCCTTTGGGCCTCTGCAACATCTAGTTACGAAGAGTTCTACAACTGAACTATATGAATTGTGGTTTGATTGATAAACAATATTATCACTTAAGGAGTCCCTTGTTCTTTTAATGGAAGAAATACAGAGTCAGTATTATTTCTCATTCTCTGTACTGTGTCGTTCACCAGTGAATCTCTGTCAATGTACTTTGTTGCTGCTGTCCTCTCTTTTCGAAGTTAATTTGTCCCAACTAGTTAGTCCTCCTTTGTACAGAACGTAAAAAAAACCCCAGGAATATGTGCACAGCTGGGTGTGTCATTCAGGAAATTTTCAGGTAGGTGCCAACTGACTTCTGAGTTGTCCTAAGACTGGTGGTCATGGAAATAGGGACTTCTGGGGACATTTTCTTAGACTTAGTTAAAGTGTACCCAGTTAAGTTGGGAATTGACACAGACCTCCCATATATAAAGACATAAAACAATTAGAACTTCATGCCTGATCTTTCTTAAAGGGAACTTACAAGAAAGATGGGGACAGTTTTTAGCAAGGCCTGTTGTGACAGGACAAGAGGTAATGGTTTTAAACTAAAAGAGGGGAACTTTAGACTAGATTTAAGGAAGAAATTTTTTACAGTGAGGATGGTGAGACGGTGGAACAGTTGCCCACAGAGGTGGTAGATGCCTCATTCCTGGAAACATTCAAGGTCTGTCTGGCTGGGGCTCTGGGCAAACAGATCTAGTTGATGATGTCCATGCTTACTGCAGAGGGGGTTGGACTGAATGACATTTGAAGGTCCCTTCCATCCCAAAGCATTCTATGAACCTATGTTGATTCTACTATCCTGTGCATGTTATTTTCTGTAACAGAAAAGAGATTTCATTCTTTTCTTGAGCTTTGTCAGCTTATTTTTTCTCAGGGTTTTTCTTAGTGTTTTAAATGAAAGCTAGAGTGGTTGTTTACTGTTCTAGCAGCGGGGTTATTGCCCTGCAAGTTCTCCACACATTGTCTTAAGAGCTTTTTCCTTCCTTTCTCTTTCTTACTCAACTATTTTTATCCTTTGCTAATACTGCAAGTCTTCATTATGCTCTTTAAATCTTATTTCCTTCTACAGTGGTCCTTTTGTTATGTTGTATATAATGGGTCAAAATGATATCTGGCGCTAAGCCACAGTATTAAACCAGGAATTAATATGGATCAGTATTCTTAGACTGAAAAATGTTTACAGCCGTTTGTACACCAAAGATAAGAGACAGAGAGGAATATTTCTAAAATCTTTGCAAATGAAGGAGACAGGACTGCTGTTTAAGGGAGTTTCAACTCAGCACAGAAACAGACTGAATGCAATCAATCAAAAAAGATTTATTCAAGTGCCATAAATTAGGTTCTACCTTAGATTCCTTCCGTCTCCCCTTCTTATATATCATCTCTTGTCCTGACATTCAGTCTGAAGTATTTCCTTCAGCCAGTAAAGAAAGATTTTCCAAACTCAAGAGTCCAATTAGGAAAAATGTTCCCCTGCCTTTCAGCATTGCATTATCTAAACCAGTTCCCTCCAGAGCACCCTCTACAATGGAGGCATTTATAACGGAAAGTATCTCAGTCGGAAAGGGTACTCACTTATTGTATGAAAAATTGAAAACTACAGACTGAAAACAGGCACAGCTTGAGTGCTGCAGTATACCTGCTTTGTGTCTGTTTTATGACTGAGGCAGTATTCAACCATTGTGAGGAAAAGACAGGGTAAAGATGGGCTGAAAAGTTGGACAAAAAGTAAGAAAAGTGGTTTCAGACCAGCTGCTGTGAGAAGAGTCCACAGTTACAAGTGTTCCTTCCAATTTTCAGTAAGGAATTGCTTCAGCAGCTTTTGTTTTAAGGATTCCCTTGGCTTCTGAAACTGTCTCCTTCACTTGCACTTCCAGTTCCTGCAACAGCTCCTGTTCTGCAAGCTCGCTGGCATCTCCTTGTCTGTAAGGGGAAGATTTTAAAACTACAAACTTTAGTCCCTTTCCCTCCATTGTGAAGTGTTTGTCAACAATCACAAAAGGTTGAAACATTTTCTATTTCTTGTTCATCAAACTGTGATGAATGGTTTTCCTAGCTATGCTGGAACAAATATGTGCACCCACGCCGTCAGCTTGCAGTGAACTGCTCTGGCTTTGAAAACACTTTTCTCTCTTTC
>NW_010421532.1:14836-33177 GCF_000710305.1 Buceros rhinoceros silvestris | reverse complement strand
CTTTCCCTCCCTCTCTTTTTCCCCAAGCAAACTTTAAGTCAGCGCAATTGCCCAAATTTGCTCTCAGCAGAGGCACAGAAGTGGTTCTGCTGGAAGAATTGAAAGGTTAATATGGTGCACAGGCAGGAGTGAGTAACATCAAAGAAGCCAATATTGCTGCTGAAATCACAGCCTGAGATACAAAGAACTGATGCTTTATAAATGACACCAAAGACTGGCAACACAGATCCCACGTATTTTAATTACATGACATATAATTTAACTGTATCTTAGAGATTGTGAGCATATTGCTGGAGAGATATAACTGTACATCTACCCTGTTTTCAGAGACAAGTTTCTAGGCTCAGTAGACATATCCAGAGGGCCTTATATGTCCTTCTTTAAACATGGTATTTCTATTTAATTTTCAATTAAAACGACTAGGCAAGATCTGACTCTGTTATTTTCTTTCAGTTTATCTGTGCTATTGGTATTCTCCACCTTCCCCATCACTGTAAGTTCGTTTGTTTTCCTTGTGACAGCTGATGTCAAGCTGATCTGTATTTATCATCTCACCTTCAATATTTGCTGGGATATGCCACAATTAGAGCAGCTGACATTTTGCTGTAGGCAGAACCGGAATTATATTGTGTGCATTCTCTGTGGATTACTCGTCTGGCTACCCTTTACAAACACAGAGTCATTTAGATTCATTGCTAGACAGTTCTGTGTTCTGTATTGGTGCAATCTACCACTCATTTTGGGTCCTGGGTTTGGTTTCTGCTTATCTGCATTTCAAAGAGGTAATGTGGTTGGGACAGTAGTGGTGATGAAAGTTAGAAGGGGCAAGGTGAGAGAAATCTAAATCAGATAATGAGAAATTACTAAGACCATTTCTGGCCTGTTAAAAAGTTGTGATACATGGCTCTGAATTTGTGAGAAGTTGATGGTTACAGCAATGTCTGAATGATGCATTCGTGATCCAGGCAGATCCTAACAGTCTGAGTACAGTAGTTGGCCTGAGCACAAAATACTGTACCTGTTGAGGACACAGAGATGAGAAGGAGTGCATCAACAAACTGTAGTTCAGTGAAGAAAAAAAAAAAGTGGCTTAGAAGAGGATAAAATAGGTGAAGAAGCAAATCTATTTTAACTTCTCAGAGATAGTTTACAAGTGATTTCTATGGCTTCAGGGTAAGAATTTGGCTATTTTGGAAACTAACTTAAAAGAAAAAATATTACTTACCTGGGACCTGAGGCAGGAGCATCAAACCAAAATCATATTTTTAAAACTTCCAAGTAGCTGTGGATAAGCTCTGGACAAGCCTGAACTTTCAGTGTTGTTGACCCTTCACTGGTTTACACGCGTTGTCTCTGTATTTGCAACACTGCCAGGTCCACTGCCCAGTTCGCTGTGTCACATGGAGTTTTGATCTATCAGGCATGACAGATAGAACTATGCCATGTCAATCCCTGATGGAAACGGGCAGAATGAGGTGCAGTAATAAGAAAAAAGCTCGGCATGTTATCGTCTTCGTGAACCAAGTAAAAATTGCTGTACAAGTACCTAAGTTTTTTACATGAAGTATCTCAGTTTGAGGAAGCAGAAGCTTTTCATGTTTCATTTCTTTAAAATATATTTGGAAGCACCTCTGTATTGTTAGAACTGCTGTGCTGGTTATCTAATGATGGTTTAAGCAGATGATAGTGGATGAGTTGGCATCGTGTCTGCTAACAAAGTGACTCTCAGTGAATTCTGCTGCTCAGCACATTAGAGAATGGAGCCCACAACCTGAACTATCAAAAACCATAATAAATGAATGGCCTCTCTATCCTGTCTTAACTTCTGGACATCCTGCTCACCTTTGTAATTGTTGTTTGTGTTTGTTTAGCTTGGCTAAGCATTTAGTCACAATTTCCTCCTCAGTTGTTTCTCCAGAGCACCTGCAACATCTCATCTTCCTTGAAAACATACAGACTCCAAATTTTGCTTCAGGCTGTTTTAAAGAAAAGCTGTGTTGCCTGCATGAAATGAGTCAGTTCAAGTATTTAGTCTGTGTATGTGCTGTGCACAGAGGGTAAAAGCCACACATGAAACCTGTTTATGTACATGGGAAACATCTTTCAGAAAGCAGACTAAAATCTTGAATTCTGACTGTTGGAGTCTGACACCAATATTTACTGTCTGAAATTATATTTACATCTTCAGTTTGCTTTGAAAGGGAAATTCAGGTGCAAAGCAAAAACGCAGCAAGCTGATAGACACAGCTGGGGAGACAGGGAGAGACAACGAAGTGAATGGTTAGACATAACAATGCCGATTTTCATCTATCTCCTAACATTTAGAACTCTATGCAGGTTTTTGGTTTTTTAAAGCCAGCAAGGGCTTATAGTGAGAAAAGATAACCTCTGCTGGAATAATTGTTAGGGTTATGCACACAAGTACTTCATGTCTTCAGCAGAAGCAGCAAATTTCAAAATGAATGCAAGTTGAGAACATTTGCTCCAAATTTAACTTAATTATGATAATTTGCTGGTTTGTTTGTGTTTATTGCTTAGGGTGGTATTTGAAAGCTTGTTAAAAGGCAAACAAGCCCAGGTAAACTTGAAGGTATATTGTGCTGTTGTGAAACAGAATAAATTAAGAATAATGCATCTTTCAAGTACCCCACAAAGATAACTAGAATATCTAGGGGAAGTTAATTTAATTACATTCCCACTCTATATAGACTCAGTCTTAACCTCAGCATCTCACTTTATTTGCTATAGAGGGGCAAGCAGATTTCAGTCATTTCAAGTGGATTTAAACTCCAGATTTGGTCATAAGCTTAACATTAAGGGTAAATATTATACATTAACTCTCCCCATGATGTTTAACCTAACCAAAGAAATAAATTCCTAGTTTTCCTTTCCCAATGCACATATTTTATAGACTTCAAATAAATCATCTTTGGCATGTATCTCCTTGTATGTTTTAGCCTTTCTTTTTGGTGGTTATCTTGTTCATCGTTTGCTTCAACAATCAACAAAAATTGTGTTTGTTTGCTGACTATTTCAGATTTATTGGTACATGCTCAGAAAGTGAGAATTTTGTTCCTGAAACAATAAATAAGTTTTCAACAATTTGTTGATTCATTATCAAAGCAAAAATTAGATTTCTTGAGAAAACAAATCATTCCATAATAGCCAAGACATTAATGGTATTCTGAAAGGATGCTGGAGGCTCAAAGCAGTAATAGTGCTACGTGGTCTAAATATATGTATGGAGGCAAGGTTTTTCAGAAGAACTACCATCTTTTATTAAGTCAGCTGAAATATTTACAGTAGCAGACACTCATCAGAGCATCACTCTTGTGATGTTTTCTTTTTTGATTTTCTTATCTAAGTGCTTCCTTTTAAAGTCACATCTCATTTTGAAAAACATCTTGCCATGATCATTTTTTCCATCTATCTTTTCCCCTTTTCTTTCTTCTGATGAGATTTCCCACAGATTTTATCTGTGATGATTTAATTTTGATCTGCTCAAAAAAGAGGGGATATTAGCTCAAGGTCAGCCATGAGCTCATCCTCCCATCCCTCCTCAAACTGATGAGTTTGTAGTAAATAGTTAAATCTGATGTCCTTTGAGCACACATCAAGTTTTAGACTGATTTTTTTCCGAAGCTTTTCTCAATATATCCTGCTTTACCTGAAATAGCACATTCAAAATCTATTTCTGGTAATAAGAGAGACACCCCCAACACCCACCCCCCGAATATAGCTTAAAAAGCTATCTAGAAGTTTGAAGGGAGCTTAAGGAAATAAAGGCACGTTTTACTTTCATCATAACAAATGAAGATACAGTTAGCTGTCAACGAAATTAATGAAGAACCAGCTTAACAAATTAGCTTTCAGATAATTGTGCAAATCAGATTCTTCTGCCTTCTTTGAAATTATATTTGATTTTCTCCTAAAGCACTGCTGCTAGTTTCCATTCACAACATGTAATCTAGTTGTCTCCAGCTCTCCCGTCTGAACTGTAATGGAAAGTTTTTAATTATCTATCACTTCATCTTCTGAAGTGTGACCAAATGGTGGGTTGTGAATTTTCAAAAAATGGTCCTGATATCCAGACCACAGTGTCTTTAAGTGATGGAGCTTCTCCTTAAAGATGTCTTAAGATGCTTGCTGATAGAGATTTAGCTTGCTATTTTCAAGCTTGATTTTTTTATTAGGAAAAAAAATAGGAATATTTTCTCCTATTCCTAATCACATTTGCATACTATTCTACTATATTTCTCCAAAGAATACGAAGAAAAAGTCCAGATGTCAACCATGCTGTGTAAAGCAAGTAAATTAACACAGTAAGTGGAATCATTCTGCAGTTGTATTGGTTGGCTAAGAGCAGCAGGTACTGTTCTTACTGGCTAGGAACTCTTAAAATCATGCCCAACTTATTTTATTTTATGTTATCTTTTTATTGAAGTTTGAGACCTCTAATGCAGTGATTTAGAAAAGACTGCATGAGGGAAGCATCACATACTTATTCTTTATTGCTGCATTGTATAATACAAGGTCATTAATCATTAGTAGAAAGAGTAAAGGTCCCAATTTCGTGCCCTGGGGAGACATCTCCATTAATCGCTTGCCAATTGGAGGGGACACAATTGGCTTTAACCTACTGGCTATGGTCCATAGGAAAAGCTCTGACCCATTTAATCAGCCTGGAATGTGTTCCATAACCTTTTAAGTTGGATCATCGAATGTCAAGTTCTGTCGAAGGCTTTATTTAGTCAACCATGACTGGTAACCTCCTTATCTTCTGCTTTCCATGTCAGAGGTACAATAGTTTTATCAACATGTGTGCAGCTATTTTCTTTTAAAGCTGCCAAGACCTGTTCTTTCTAAATGGTTTTGAAAGATTTACTGTAGCTGTGCTGGTATCATATTTTATGCACAAGCTCAATGAAAAAGTGAAATTTGTAATTGCTTTCTTTTCTCTATCATTTAATCTGCACTATGAATAATTATATTTAATGAGCTTCAGCCAGCAGTAACTTCCTCAGAGAATTGAGAAATATTTTTAAAAAAACCCTCCTAGTTTCTGATATGTGGTTCATTCTTTTATTTTCTCTATTAACCATAGCATATTTTAACACAGTACAATAATTACTGCACTTCATGTCACTGTTAACAGGAATAAATGAATTCAGAACATCTGATAGCTTGGGTTTATTTGTTTTATTTCTGTGCATTGGCTTAATCTGCCAGTTGAGGTCACATGATCCATTTTGTGATGTTTTGTCAAAATATCCAGTAATACCTGCAGTTCTGGAAAGAGTAAATCAGAGTCTTTTTTGAGGGAAGTGCTAACTTTGTATTTTGTCGTGTTCAGGAGTAACAAACCAAGAGCAACGGTAGAATAGTGTCAGTCCCAACAATGAAACCTCTGTGTTTATTCTGTCTGATGAAACAGCTATCTGACATTTACAGCTACATCATAAAATTGGACCGCATTGATGAGCTCAGGTTATTGAGTGTTTCTTGGTTCTGTGAGCATTGTATCGCTTACAGACGTGTAGGCAGCTTTCCTTCTGTCTGTCGCTGTCTCTCTCATTCTCCAGTTTTGCTGGGAAGGAATGCTTTATGTTTACAACCTTTTCATTTTACAAATTGGCCTTTAAAATGCCTTGCTGCCTGGATGATAATAACAGTGAAATAGTTCTGTCTAATGGTAGGTACGTTCATGAGCCTGACAGAGTGATTGCAAGGAGTAAACTGTACATTTAATTAGTGGCATTTCATTTAATTTTCTAAGTTAGGATCAGCATCAGTCTCTCGTTAGGTCTAAAACAATGTATTTAAGAAAGAGTATTGCATTTCCTTTAAATGATTCTTACTAGATTTGAATAATAGCAGCCTACAAACATATTAATGATAATGAGTATGCAAAATGTTCTGTGCAAAAAAAGATCTGACAAGCATGAATGGTGACAGATGATGACCGGAATTTTCAAAATTTATGATCATTACAATGTGAAAAAGTAATTATGAATAATAAAAATCTGTTGCAATAATTAGCTGTAATGAATGCTCATAGCAAGGTAAATGAACTGGAACAATTTAAGGCAGTAACACGATTTGCGTTTTATACTATGTCAGAACATTTTATCATTAGACAAGTCAGCAATATACTCTTATAAAATTTTTCAACTTTTTAGCCATGCATCTCATGTTAATGTCTGCTGTGATCCGTACATAAAGGAAAAGTGATAAAAAAATTAATCACTTCAATAAGGCAAGCTTCACTACATTTAAAATAAATATTTTCATGTGAATGTTGGTTTTGTACGTATGTTAATAAATCTGCTTGCTTCACTACAGAGTAAACCATTTACAGTGTGGGAAAGAATCTGTCTAAGGTGTCAGTGTGTATTTTGTACAAACTAGGACACATCTGCAATGGCCTTGTGGAATTTTCTACGTGTATTCATTCATGCTGTTCATTCTCAAAGCAAGACCTGTTTGAAACAGTCAAGTTCCAGTTCTCCAAAACTGTGTTTTAGCATATGAGAATGTGCAAGATCTCAGGGAGCCCGGAGCCAGGGGCTAGATTTGGAACTCCTTTAAAGTTTGCAGCTCTGTCTCTTTCATATTCTTTCCTGCAGTGAACCATGAATTTCAGGATGATAAGGTTACAACAGGCTGGTTCTCACTGTTGGATCAGAGTAGTCACTCCCGGATGGACTGTCATCACCAGCATTCAAGGTCACTGTTTTTCTTTACAGTGGACCTTTCTAAAGGCCTGTAATTCATCATGCCTTAGACATGTGATGTATCACATCTAGGGGCATCAGCAGAGATTTACTTCAGTTCTAAGTTGTCTTCACTTGTACCATCACTCTGCCAAAACACGAAATAAGAAAGCTTGTTGCAGCCCAAGCTGGCTCTCCTTTTTCTGCTCTGCTATTTTGAGAAAATGATTCTGAGATCACTGAACTGGCAATACTTCTTAACCTTGGCTAACTGTTGGTTTGCCAGAAATGCTGTTCAGTCTTTCACAGGCAAACTGCTTTTTGAAAAGTTTATTGCTAGTTCCTTGCTGTGCATCTAGCTGCCCTTGGTTTTATCCTTAAGTCACTGAGTTTCTCTACACCTTGTTTTAACACTTGTGTTCTCTCATTCCTGAAGATGTTTGCGGCAGAATAGGCATTCTGCAAGTGACATTTCCCAATAAAGTTGAGACCCAACTGATGTTAAAGTCTGTGGCAGTTTGTCTGCTAGCTATAAAGAGGACTGAATCAGGACTTCCAGAAACACATACCAAGTAAGTCCTCTGCTTGCCCTCCATTAGGACACAGAGGCTGTCCTGGAAGCTGCACTGTATTTTGCTAGGGATCTGTCTGCTTTTCCAACAAATACTCTGAAGCTAAGGCAAGAATTTCTAAGCTTGCATTTTATAAGGTGCCTTTGAAGCAGGCACCTTTTCCAAAGGCTTAAGAGCAATTTAAAATCTGATTTTTTAAAAAGTACAAGTAGTAACTTTTATGTACTATCATCAGAGAAATAATAAATAAAATCATTACCTAAGGAGGGCTGGTATCATTGTATTTGATGCACCCTTTGTTCTTCTTTTTTCTGAATCAAGCATTAATATTTTCACACAGAAGAAATATGGGCTGATTCTGCTCTTAAATCGCTTTTACTCTCCATTAAAAAAAAGTTTTCCAGTATATTATTACCTAGGAAGCTTGTGCCATATGAATGAACCCCCTGAAGAAACTCATTCTAGACACCTGGGACTTAGTCCTTTGGGTTTTTTTGTTTCTTTGTTTGTTATTACATAAGTATTTGGATAATAATACAGGACAAACAGGACATATTTTAATTACTTACTATTGTTCCTTCTTAATCTGCTCCAGAGAGTGCAATGCAATACTGAGCATATCATAGTCCTAGTCCTTGTTCTGTATGTGGGGTTTTTTCCCCATTAACAGTGAACAATTTGTTTTTTCTGAGTCAATTGGATTTCTAGATAGACAAAATACTTTCATATATGACAAGGACAGTAGGACATCAAAACATGTATACCCTAGGGAATGGCTTTAAACTTCTCCTTTTGATAATACTCTTTCTGACATGTTCAATGCATCCATCACATCAAAGCTTTAACTTTTTTTTTTCTAAAAAAAACCAGCTTAAGTCTTTTTTTTTTAGAAAATGCATGGAGGTTGTTTAAATAATAATAAAAAAAGGAATTATATACTTACAGAACAAGAATTGTAATATGCTTGAGCAGACACATCTGCTATTTTTATTTTCAGTTCTCCACGAACAGAAATTTGTTGTAGAAGATGGTAATTTAATGTGAAAGTCTACAGAATACTGAACATAAAAGCCAGTAAGTATAGAGAAAATAAAAACATTAAATTGGTCTGAGCCTGTAGCTCCATTCAGGATTAGAGCATGCAAGAACCTGGAACAAGTTTACTCAGAACTAAGCTTTGAAGTGGTGCTTACTTTGGTGTCCTGTCTGTGCTACGCATGACACTAAACCTGTTTCTCCCTTCTCATAGTTTTATTTTGAACTAGGCAGAAATCCTTGTTTATGACTGAGTAGAGTTTATACTGCTCAAATGGGGAAGCAGGGTTGCAGATAAAGGGATCACTACTCTGTAAAGAAGCTTAGAACTTCCTCAGGATGGACTTTTTACACTCTAAGTTGCCACATGACTGCTTTTGCAAGCTGTGGGGCAACACACAAAACCCCTGAGAGCTACTGTCCAGGTGTAGTAACTCTGTAATATGTTCAACCACGTGTAAAATGAAATGTGTGGGAAAACTTGTTGCATGTAATAATGACTTTTTTTCCCTGTTTTTCAGTGATTAGCAACTGAATATGGTCATCTTGTTAGTCTTTTCTTGGTACCGAATAACTTGCACTGTTCCTTACTTTGTTCTTTTGCTCCTCTGTGCCTCATACCATGATTGCATGTTACTGTTAAGAGAGAACAACACAGAAATATTTTAGTGAGGTTTGTAAAGCTCCAGTGGGACTGGACCGCTCTATTCCCAGGGTGAGAGTCAGCTCTGCCTCCAGGGAAGTCAGTAGGATACACTTGTTCAGCTGAGTCATTTCCAGTAGAGGAATCTGGCACCAGCCTCTGAGCTTCTTCAGGCAGCTTCTCCCGTGCTGCCTGCTCTGATGAGCAGTAGGACCTGTATCCCATCTCCTAGTGAGCTCTGACCTCAGCAGGAGGGCAGACACCTGCCCATTCAGGATGCAAGGCTTCATTTCTCTGCATGCTGGGACCTCCTTGGTTCTGCGGTGTCAAGCATGCGGTGGGAGTGAAGAAGCAGGTTGCTTTCCCTTTCACGGCAGGGATCACGTGACCTTCATGAGAAGCAGCTGCTGCTGGATCCTGATCCCTGCCAAGTTTAGCTGTAGCTCCTGACTTCAGGCTGAGAATTGTACACCCATGCTTGAACACAGTCAAGAGCTCATTGCTTGGTAGACAAGAGGCCAAGGATCACTGCAAGTAATAGTTTTCTCTGAGGTTTTACACAGTATTGGTTACAAGTGATCAATGACTGGGGCAAAATTAGGAAAAATAAGTTGTTCAATGTTATAAATAAATTATCTCTCCTGAGTAATTTATGTTGAGAATTTCTTTTTACAAGGTTACTTATTAAATCCTTCATAGAATCCATGCTGCCATATTTGAAAATTCTGTTTAAATAATTGAAAGCAATAAGATTTTCACAGTTTGATCTAGATTCAGAAATACAGACTATGTAGACCACTTCAGTTTGACTTAACTTGCAGTCTACCGACTCAGCATTTTGACCATCATTTCCCTTTACACCATAGACTTATTGTATGTTGCTTACATTATTATATTCTGTGCAGTTGGAAATGTTTTTCTTGCATAAAGTCAATATTATTTAAAATATTTAGATACACAAAAATGCTGAAACCAGAAAAATTTCATATTGTTTAGAGCAGAAAAGCAGTTTGAATAGACAAAGGATCTCTGCCACATTTATCTCTGCGCTGTTTTATTATACTCGCAACCTTTTTTCTTGCTGCAGCTTTGCAACTGCACTGAAGAACGGACATACAAACTTCATGAGATACTTTAAATGCAAACCATCGATTTAGATGCAGTCCTCAGTTCTGTTTGATGACTCTGGTTTGTGTGATCATTCATGCTTCTCTCACATGTCTTTGGAGTAAAGTTCCATGGGCTATGTTGTGAGGATGAGGGTGAATGACTGGTGTTTTGACGCACATTATGGTTTATATTATGGTATGAAACTGCTTTATAAGCACTGAAACATTAAGACTTAGTCTCAATTAAATCTTACCTGCCTGATAGGTATTATATTTTTTACTTTATTGACATTTCCTGACATAATGTTTAATGCCTTGGTTAACCAGTCTGAGTGAAGTAGCAGCTCTCCAAGCTGCTCAGTGTAAAGAAGAAAGGCAGGAAGGAAAGGATGAGAACTGACTCAGCAACAGCAGTGCATATAGAACAGTATATAAAACAGCAATTTACTGGCACTTTTTAAAGTGAGCAGAATTCTGAGTCCCTTCGGGCCTATGTAGGATTTATGACCTCCTGCAGAGGAAGGGAAAATGATCCACTTCTTGCAAGGTCATGATTCATGCTGTGTAGCTTTGGTGGGAACAGCTGAAAGGCAACACTTTGCCTCTGCAGATGGCAGGAGTGCCCACCTCCCTCTTTTTCGGTCTGCACTGCAAGGTATATTCTTAATTTCTATAAATTAGGATACTTCTGGATGCCTAACCATTGTTCCTGCTGGCTACTTACATCACTAAAATCTCTGTTGAGAAGACTCCGAGACATCATAACATCTATTTTCTTCCCTAACTGGTTCAAATCATATATTTGCAGAGATTCAGTGAGAAAGAAATGTATATCAATGTTTTGGCCAATATCTAGTGCTCTTAGCAGTGCTCGCAATAGCAAATCTGTAGAAAAAACGTGTAACATTCCTTTTCGATGAGCAAAATTCATCTAAGCATGAGATTATCGCATCTCATTATGTGCTTTTTACAAGATATATGACTGTGGAAACTTGTCTGGTCTTAAGTTCATTTTGCAAGACGTTCAGCATTGACTCAGCTCTTCAAAGTGTCTAACATTGCTCTCTTTCTGCCTGCCTTAGATGTATATAGACATTCTAAAATAGCTATAATCTCATCTTTCCATGCACAACAGATGCAAATGTAGGAGAGGGAGGGGAAAAAAAATACACGCTGTTAGTGTTATACTTCATGAAATGCTGATACTGTATGTGACAATGAGGGTCTCTCAGTCAGCTTGCAACCTAAGTCCTTATTCCTGCAGGCCTGGAGCCCTTGGGCTCTGTGAGAATGCCAGATCTAACTGCATGCCATAGTTTTGAAAAGGACTTTCTCTTCCCATTAAGTTATTCACTGCTAAGTCTATGGGAAGTCAAAGAGATCCAGAATCCCATTGGCACAGAAGTACCATATTTCCTAACTTGACCTGGGTTTTTAATCCGTGTAACACGTCGTTAGTCAAGCTTTATAGGTGTAATCCAGAGCCCATTGATCTCAGTGGAAAATTGCCCACTGATTCCTCTAGGATTTCTATCACTGCCTGTACATGTGATATTAATTTCACCTTTAAATCTTGAGCAAACCTACCACGTTTGTGACTGGCTGAATTTTTGAAGGTTGTACATGCTTCCCCCTCTCCATGTACATGGGACAAATTCCTGCCAAGTCTCTCATGAAGTGGGAAGAAAAGCAGAAATTTCTGAATGTGAATCTTCCCCTTATCCCACCTCAGTTTTCAGTCTGGAGGACCTCTTGCAATGGAAGTTCACAGACTTGGCTTCAACACCTAGCCATGCTGTCTAGCTCCAAACTTGGCCTGCCCTCAGAAGTGTTTTTCCTCAGAAACATGGGTGCCTCCCACAGAGAGCTGAAGGGGATGTAACACTTAGGCAGTCCCATGGGGCACTTAAATTCTATTTCAGGATACCAGAAACTGATTCTTTGCAGCTGTGGAACAATTTCCACCCCCGCTTCCCCCCACTCCCCGCCCCGAACTGAGGCAAGAAAATCTCAAGGAACTCCAATATATTTCTAGGAGCCAATTTTTTTATAGTACTTGGCAATTTTTATTTGATCAGCAGCTTGAGATTTGAAGAGGATTATTCACCTCCCTTCCTTGTTTCAAGAACTAACATAAATAATCCATTTAGCGATAATGCTGTACCTCCCAGCGCGCTTGTTTATCATTAGAGTTCTCCAGCTTTCAGTGAGCTAGTTCGCTCTGATGCCTGGCTGAATTTATGATGCAAATGTCAGGCAGGAACTCTCTCCTTCTGTTTTCAAGCCAAACCTCTTTATTTTTACATTGGATTTGAATTATACATTTATGGAATCATTGGGAAATATTTGAAAATATTAAAATTATCTTGACGTTTAAAAACAGGTTAGAGGCTAGCTCCAACCTGAAAGTTAACTATAAGTCCATTGGAGTGCCATTTATGTATTGCTACTTTCACTAAATTTTCTCCAAGGGTTGTCACATGGGTTGTCCTCACATGTATCAAACACAAGGCCATTTTTTTCCTCACTCTAATGCCTTTTCACTTATTTTATTTGTATATTGCATCTTCCTCTAGAAGAATTTGAGAATTTTTAAAGGATTCTTTGTAGGTAACCAAGCCCTCTTTCAGGAGTAGGTACCTCAAAATAAGAGACAAACAATGAAAAAGATTGCAGGAACTGGGAGAAAAAATCCTGACTTCATTAGTAAGATCTACGGGAATAACTGTAGGAAGATCTTGTCCCAAAAGATTTCGCACAGTGCTCAGTGTGGTCCAAGTTTCATAATCAAAATCAACATGGCAAGCACTGAACAGATTACAAACTGTCTAACTGATAGGTTTTCAAATGCAGTGCTGGGGTTTCAGAAGTGACCGTATGATTTCACGACTTCAGTGAAATGCAGGCTTCTACTATAGAACAATAACTGAAGAGGAGGTACTGACCTTGGAAGTAGTTTAATAGCTTGAATCACAAAATGGCAGGGTTTGAAAATCTTTGGAGGTCATTCAGGTTCACCTAGTGCAGGTTACACAAGATCATGTCCAGGAGGATTTTTAGTATCTCCAGAGAAGGAGACTTCACAACAATCTCTCTGGGCAGCCTGTTCCAGTGCTCTACCACTCTGAAAGTAAAGAAGGTGTTTTTTCTCATATTCAGGTGGAACTTCCTGTGTTCCACTTCGTGCCCCTTGCCCCTTGTCCTGTCACTGGGCATCATTGAAAAGAGCGCGGGTGCATCCTCTTGACACCCACCCTTTAGATGTTTTTAAGCATTGCTAAGATCCCCTCTCAGTCTTCTCCAGGTTGAACAGACTCAGGTCCCTCAGCCTTTCCTCATAAGAGAGATGGTCCAGTCCCCTAATCATCTTTTTAGCTCTTCTCTGTACTCTTTCAAGTTGTTCCTGGAACTAAACTCTTTTGTTTAAACTGTTATTTACTATTGTTCAAAAAACATTATTTAAATGAAATAGTTTAATTTAACAGAAAAAAACATGGAGTGTGGTTATATTTCTTCTATATGAAAATCTGACCTCTACCAGCATTATTATCCAGTCTCTTAACAGACTAGTAATTATTGTGTTAAACCAGAGAGCCTTCAGATAAGATCTACAAGAATGACACAAGATTTGAAAAATGTACTTGGCAGTGAGAGTTGTGAGAAGCTAGATCTGCTTAGCTCAGATAGTGACTCTTGAGGAGAACATTGGTAATAGGGCTAGAAGTATATGTGATACAAGTGCAGAGGTGCAATGACAAAATCACATGGCACGGAGGTGGATCTGTGCACCCTATCTGCAGTGTTAATATGGGAGATAAAGTCTGCATATCTTCTCCAGTAAAGGAGAACACAAACTTGATAAAAGGCAGCTATATGGTCTGACAATGAAGATACAAAGAGATTACATAGAAAGAAGATTGTAGACATTGCAACTAGATCAATTCGGACCAGAAATGCGTCATTTGAGAGTAGCCCACTGAAGCAAATTACCAGATCTTGTTGTGCATTTTCCATTAGTTCAGGGCTTGGTTTTTTTCATCATCAGTATGGATGTTTTTGAGAGTTATGTCCTACTTCACAAGAATAGGTTTGAAAAAGCCCAACGTTTAAGGTATCTCACTGGAGGAGTGTAATAGGCATTCTGGATTTATTATTTGTGAAAACATACTAATCATGTTTCTTATAAGTCTGTTTTCAGGAGCCTTTGATTTAATAAGTATTTTAATTTCTGTAAGAAGAAAGCGTTTGTGTATGTAATACATATGTACAGACAGAAACGACTCAAACAAACCCAGGTTTTTCATTTTCATGTGGCAGTTTGATTTTTCACAGCTGGAATAATAGAGCATCCTTAGCCTTTATATGGGCAGGGTGTTCCCAAGTACCATCAATTTCAGTGAGAGTTGTAACTGTTCAGTGCTATTAATTTGAATTGGGGATTGATTCCTTTTTTCTACAATGAGAACTGAATCATTGTACCTGAATAATAATATTGTAGAACTGAGTGCAGAACTTTCAAGACAAGAAGACCATGGGCCCTAGGCATGTCCCGTGGCCCTTATTTTTAACAAGAATTGCCCACTTGCCATATATAAATATCATAAAAAGGATTACAATAAACTAAGAAAGGTATCTGAGCAACAAGAAAAAAAATTATCTTTTGCTTAGGAAATGTCAAAGTTTTTGAATGTTATGCAAAGTAAGAATCCATCATAGGAGGAGGTAGACTAAACTGAAGTCATTGGAAGACTTCTCGTTTGAAACACCACATAGTTTGGAGACAAAATAAAAATTCTTGTTAGCTGATAAACTTTTATGTTTTTTACTGCTCTATTTTCTAGTTTGTAATTTATATGGAAGTTGAAATATCACTTGGAAAGACTATTCATATGATATTTCAAGCCTGAGAAAAAGTGAGAAGATGAAATTTTCTCAAGAAACACTGAATGAGTATTTTCTATCTAATTGTGTAGAATTCACTCAGTTTGAAAAAAATTTAAGGCATATATCCAAAGTCAAATTGCTATAATCATGTGCACCTAAATCTGTCCCCAGTTACCATGATGAAATCTGTACTCAAAATTACATAATGACATCTGAATGGGTCCTTGTTATAACTAAAAATGGTCCCAAATACTTCTGAAAAAGAAAACCTGAAATCTTTATTTCAGTCCTTGTCTTTCAATCTTCTGATTTTTAAGCATCATCAAAAACGAAGAGGTGGAATTATGCCTGTGACATTTAAATTCATGCTTAAATAGGCAGTGTTAAGAACAGGTATAATCTTTGTAAATAATGCCTGGGGACAGATAATCAACAGGTACATTGATCTTCCTGCTCGGGATTTTAGTCATTGGCATTAGTCAGAGCTTTATAAAGGAATAAACACTTCTGTATCAATAGATTTTGCAGATTTTTATAGAAAAGTTTTATTTTAGACTAAAGGGAGATTTAGACTGCATTGTGCTGCTGTGTTCTTTGCATGAAACATATGCTGCTTATTTCATTCCTGAGTCAAATGACAAATGCTGTTTAAGCACCGGATTACTTCTGTTTTCCTTCCAAGCACCAGCTGAAAATTTGTGAGGAGCTCAGGTGAAGATTTGGTCTCTACAGATATTTATTTACTATTTTCATCTTGGGTATCCAAATCCTGTGGCATTTAGAGCACCCCACTAAGTCACTGATTGCTCTTGGACATGTGTATACCTAGAGTTACAGTTAGGTAATGGTGCTTACTTCCACGCAAAAGATGGTATTATGTGACAAATACAAGCTACATTGCTACTATGTCTTCAGTGAAAACTTAAATCCATGTAAAGTCAATACTCTTATGACTTTATCAAAATAAGAACAGATACTAAGTTGAAATGGTATTATCTCTTTTTACATCAGGTCAGTCAAAAGAGAATGAGCCAAACACATAAAAATGGGAAACATTTTTCTTAAGTCGAAATGTTATTTTCCAAGATACAAAATGAATTACAATTATATTAAATTGAAATGACAAAAAAAAAAAAAAAGAGGGATGACTAATCAACTGTCCTCTCCAGTATTTTGTTTGGGAAGGGAAGATCTTCCCCTCTGCAGTAATTTGTCACTTCTCTTGACAGATGGAGTGCAATAAATTCTGATGTAGAGTGAGACACTCTCAGCTTCACATCACCCAGCAAATGCCTGCAATGCTTCTTCCTCATGGCCTTTCCAGTGACTTGAAATATAGATTGTTGCCTGATCACTGCATCTTCACTAGAAGTCAGCTTGCTGTTAATCTTCTTTAGCACAGAGTTGCAAATGGATGTTGGGGATCATGAAAGAAAATGGTTAGAAGTATTATTTTACTTGAAATACTGTTATTAAGATGATGTTGAAATGCTATGATAGAGATCATGGGAGAAATACTCACCTCTGGTTGTCAGAACATTTGAGGACCAGGGGACATTTATTTTTTTTCCCCATCTTTAGTTTAACTCCTCTTCATTGACTGAAATTTTGAAGCAGTGTTACATATCCCGTCTATACATAGGGAATTTGTATACTTATGGTACTTTTATGTGGACCAGTATTCCAGCTCAGCAGTAACATAAAAAGATGAAGAAATATTGAGCCTTACCACAAAGTCTTACCATATCACACTAACTAACATAGCTTTCACATTTCAAAAGAGATAATGCATAAGATGAGGGAAGCATCATGGCTGAGCAAACCCACTAAATAGTATAATTACACCAAAGGTTTGTCTGTTTCATCGCACCTTTCTGCCAGGGAAACTAGCTTATTCCTGATAGTTATATAAGCTTTGATTTCCAAGAAAGTAAGGGAAGCAGGAAAATTTGGTTTATAACCAACAAATGCATATTTTATACATTTATATTAACATATGCTGAAGAGATACTGTTGTGGTTTAACCCCAGCTGTTAACTAAGCACCATACAGCCATTTGCTCACTCTCATGCAGTAAGAAGGGGAGAGAATGAGGTGAGTAGAAGTGAGAAAAATTGTGAGTTGAAATGAAGACAGTTTAGTGAAGCAAAAGCAACGCACACAAGCAAAACAGAACAAGGAGTTCATTCCGTACTTCCTATCAGCAAGCAGGTGTTCAGCCATCTCCAGGAGAGCAGGGCTCCGTCACGTTTAATGGTTACTTGGGAAGACAAAATGTCACAACTCCAGAAGCCCCCTCGTTCCTCCCTCTTCCCCCAGCTTTATATGCTGAACATGGTATGGAATAATCCTTTGGTCAGTTGGGTCAGCTGTCCCAGCTGACTCTCCTCCAATTTTTTGTGCATCCCCAGCCTCGTTTGCTGGTGGGGTGGGGTGAGAAGCAGAAAATGCCTCGACTCTGTGTAAGCACTGCTCAGCAGTGACTTAAACATCCCTGTATTATCAACACTCTTTGCAGCACAAAACCAAAACACAGCCCCATATGATCTATTGTGAAGGAAATTAGCTCTGTCCCAGCCAAAACCAGTACAGATAAATACGGTTTGTGATATGGCTGTAAAAGTGGCGATGTAGTACATACACGTACTGTGGAAAAGAACTTTCCGAACATGTTAATATTTTACTGTATCACTCAGTTCATTGGTTTAAACCGGGAACATCTGTGGACACGCAGTTTGGTCCATAACACAGAATTTCCTAGTCAATGCCATTTATAATGTTAATTTCTAAGCAGATTAATATTTTCAATGAGTATGACATCCAGATAGAAAACCAATTACACAGTTAATCTCCTAATTCCTTTGAAGAACTGTGGTGTTAAAGGCCCCAAAGCAATGGGAGCTGAAGAGGACAAGTCAAACAGCATGACTGCATAGTAATGCAGTTTTCATTTCCACAGGGAAACAAAATAGGAGTTATAGTGATAAGGTGTGAGGAAGACACTGCAGTATTATGTAGGCTGAAATGAAAAAACCCCAGATTGTAAATAAAATTAAAATATCAAGATTAGCTATGGGAAATACCTATTTACAACTCATATTAACCACATGGCCAGACTGTAAAGTGCAGTTTTCACATTTTGGAATTACAGCAAAGGACGGACTGCATTGACTAAGTGATCTTTTATTTTAGTTCTGTCAAAGTGAGAAATTAAAAGGGAAAAGCATGCTTTCTGCAGAAACATCCAGACCCTCTTAATGAAGGTAGAAATTATGCCTTTGCAGAATTCTGGTGATGTGCTGTGTTAGAACAGTCCCAAGAAAAAGATTATTTCACTAACAACTGAGGTTGTTTTCTCTTCCCTTCCCACCACACCCTACAACAC
>NW_010421532.1:0-14690 GCF_000710305.1 Buceros rhinoceros silvestris | reverse complement strand
CCCCGCCCCAGTGTTCATCACAGTAGCTTCCAGCTGTTTTCCTTGGGATACAGCCCTACTGCTTTGGGGCATGTAACCTCCAGAGTACAAAGAATAGCAATTTTTTATTTCAATCTCCAACACCTGCATGAGGGAGGGAGCGCTGGTCCTTGATACCATTTAGTCATTGACTTCCCTGAAAATAGGATTGAGCCATATTACATCCCTGGACAGCTGGGAGACATTAGGGACTAATAAGTCTTATGATATATGCACACTATTGATTTACCATTCTAGCTTTTAAAATTTGAATACCAATGGCGTTTACCCGGGGATACATGTTAAGCAGGTCCATATGGAAATATTTTGCATGCATCAAAGCTATGTACTTAGAGTTATAGCATCACATAGTTTCTCAAAATCACTCAGATTGTTCTCATATGCATATATATAGATATATATAAAAATAGATACAAAGACCTATTGGACTAAAAAGCTTTAAATAAAAACCAAGTGTTCATAACTCTTCTCCTGTGTTAAATTCTCAAAGTGAAATTTCACTTTGTCCTTGAAATACAGGTTTAGCAGAAAAGGGATCTGAAGATCCAATCTAGATAAAAGACAAATGACCCCTTGGTGCTGCACTTGAAAAGACAGGCCTCTAGCCATGCAGAAGTTTAACCTTGTGAGAAAAGATTTACAGGGACTTGAAATCCAGAACTTTCTGTTGAGTTTGCATGCATTATGCTATCCCAATAGAGCTGTTTTGCTATTACAGCCAAGGCACGCAGCTTACTATTTCCTAATGTGCATTTTAATTTCCGTTGAAAAAGCTCGCACTTCAGGATGTGGCCCTGCTGACATATCTTTTTAAATGTATACATTTTACTCATTTAAAAGCTTTGCTTTAATTTCGAAACCTGTCTTACAACAGCAGAAAATCACGTTAAGGTGCTATCCTTGAGAACATTAAAGCCAGGAAGGCATCAGAAGAACATCTGAAGATAATACGTTTCAGTGAAAAAGCTCTCTAGCACCTGGGCACAGATCCAGCTAAAGAAAGGACACCCCCTGTTAATGTTAGTCTGCTCCTACTGGTATTAACGACTTTTCTTAAGCAGTAAAAGATATATCCCAGCTGAGAATACCCAGCTAACTATCTAATGTTAGAAAGATTTTTTTTTATATGATCAGATTAGTTAAACAGATTTTTCTGCAAGGGAAAGAACTATTAAAATATGGCTTTTTTATGACCAACAATCAGCAGAATGAGTGTTTCATATAAAATCTATTTTCCTTTTGGGACACTATTTGTTCCTGATCTTTCTCCCTAGCAGATCGTTTTCCAGGGAGGGTAAAAATAAATAGTCTCCTTTAAAAACAAAATGGTGACTGAATTAGTATGCTCCTGTGAAACAGCAATTATTTCTGACAGGTGAAAAGGCCATTAGACATGAAATGATTTTCAGAGGTACTGTGAACTCAGTGTAGTCGACAGGAGCTCTGTACGCTCAGCACCTCAGAAAATCAGGGTCAGTCTTGCAAGGTGCTGAATGACCTCCACCCACAGAAAGTTCTCCACACATTTCAGGAATTGGCCTTTAGAAATGAGACAAGAAATCTGTACACCCAAATATGTACTGTGAAAATTCTGAAATGCAATCCCTGAACTGTCATGTTGTCTGCTTTAAACTGCATTGAACTTGGCACCATGAGGTCCTGAGAAAGTCACTTCTCTGTGCTCTTTCCACTTTTACTCCTTCTGTGTCTTGTGCTTCTAAACAGTACCAAGATCTGGACTATTGTATTCTGCTCATGAATACAGTGCCTAACACTACTGGGTGCTAGTATCACTTGGAACCACTTATTACTGTGAAATGGATGTTCATAAATATGAGAACTATGAAGTATAACTTTAGAGAAGGGGTTGTAACTTTGCTAAACTTACACAGATCACCGGAGAGCCATGACTGAGAATATAGCTATGTTGAGCCCTTAGTTAGCACTCCATAATCTTCTAGAGTAAAAATAAATTCTGAAATTGTGATCCATTCAAAACACTGAAATCTAATTAATATATGAACAAAGCCAATACAAAACCGGAAAAAAGCAAACTGAATGATAGAGGACAGCTAAATATGAACATAGATGAGACATCAAGAGTTATCCATAGGAGAATGTATAATTAATTTTTTTTTTCTAATGTCTTCACTTTCTTTTGTCCTTGTGCAGAATAAGATTAGATCTGCCTCTCAAAGATCAGTGAACACTTGACTCCAAATTTGAGTGGAAGATCAGACTGAGATGTGATTCCAGGGCTTTGTGACAAAAGCATGTGAGCATCCCCTTTATATCATGATTGTCTTTTTCTTCATCCTTTGCAAACACCATATATGTCCTATGTGCTATGGCCAGTTAATTTTTTGATAGCCAAAAAACCCCTATGCCAGCAATATTAATATAAATATACTGGCTCTATTTATGGGTCAAGTTTTCCACCTAAAAAGGGCTTAGAATATTGTTCTGATTGCTGCCAAAGATTCTCTAGTCAAGCCCTTCATTTGTGCTTCGTTTCCTGACTGTATAAAGGAAGGTTAACAGCATTTGCTTTAAAAAAAAAAAATAGTGGGACAGGGTTAATGTTGGTAGACAACTTTGGAATTCTCGGGCAGCAGATGGTTGAAACAGTACTGCTTACTTACATGTCTGCATTTCAGGGTTTTTATGTGCAGTTGTCCAGCGATGCTCATTGGTCTCTTCAGTGTTCTAGTATCATAAACATAGCTGGAAAACAGCAATATTTAGGATTATTATTGCATTAAGACAGATTTTGTTTGTACGGTTTATTAGATTTTACTCTTTTTTCCATCAGATGGGTAGAGGGAATATATACATTTCTGGTAAGGCATTTAATAAAACAGTGACCGGAACAGTGTGGCTAAAATAATGAAATTCTCCTACATTTATGTTTCCTGGATTACAAGGAGAAAACTTGGTACTATGCTGTGTCTTGGCTCTGGCAACATTCCTCTATAGTCTAGACTAGAACTACGTCTTCTTCCAAGTACAATATTTGGAAATTTTCCTAAAAAGAAACTCCTTTATCAAATCCTCTTTACCAAAGCCCCCAGACAGGAAATACCAACATGGAAAACCTTGATCTGAAAACTTTGAGTACCTTGACTAAATTCATACTTTGACTGTTTGAAAAGGACCCTTGAGAGCTGAAATGTATGCACCAACCATTTAAGACCTATAGCTCACAAAATGAAACTTGACTCCAGACAGGTTTCATTAATTGGGAGAAGTTATGATGATAAGCATTGCTTTGCTTTTCTTTCTTCCTAGCAATAAATGTTTGCTAAGATTAGAGTGTGCTCTGTCTTAACTGTCAGAGTAAAGAGGCTTCACGTTACTAAAGTTTTCACTTTGTATATGCATAATGAAACTGTGTTAAATAATTTCTCTGAGGGCTTGGAGCATTCTTGCAACTTTCACACAACCTAACGTCACACGAAGCAGATAAGGCCTGAAATCATTACAGTGACTGGTATGCCTTTACCCAAGTTCCTGTCAAGCTAGTGTAGAACTTGGCTTTTTCAATGAAATGAAACTTCCGTTCACTGACGGGAAGGACACGGTGATGGTTTTATCATTGTCATCTATGATGCTTACGTGCCGTCTGTTGTGGAGGCACCCACAAACCAGACAGCAGCAGCTATCCAACGAACCATTGTGTGTATACTTCACTGATATAAAGTGAGAATGTCTTACTTAGAGATACCAAAGGGGTCACTCACCAACTCCGGGGTGAGGGTCACTCCATCCCAGGGAGAAACGCTCGGACAGCATCCTAACGAGGGGAGTCCTGGGAAGTATCGTTGACCAGTATTCTGATCTGAGGGGAGAGCCCTGACTGCACTGCCTGCTGCTCCGAGGAGAACCAGCTCAAACCAGTTCTTCTGCAGGGCTCCATTTATACCCTGAGTGTGAGCTGCGGTCACTTTCAGTCCTGTCCTGGACACAGGCAGGAGGCAGCTAACAGAATCTAGACTGAGGCACCAGAAAGCCCTGGGGGGTAGCACAGTGATGTCTGTTGGGTGATTCTGCAGGGCCTGTCTTTTGTGCAAGCTCTATGCAAGCAGTGAGGGTGTTTGCACTGCCACGCCATCCGAAAGCTGCCTTTATAAGGAACTGCATTTTGGAAAAAAAAAAAGTAAACCTTTAACTTTAAAGTTTTGGGACAAAAGTACTGTATAGCAATGGTCACTGTTTCTTTTTTATTAGCTTTTTTATTTATTGACTTTGTTCATTATCCTGCATATTTTTTGTCTTTTGCATTAACACTTTTTGAGTAGAGCATGACTGTCTTTCCGAGAAGCAGAATAAATCTTCTAATACTTAGAAAATCTGTTTATTGTGAGCCGTTTCTTCCCATGATCTAACCAACCTGGTGTTCTGTGACCATTTTCACAGACCTTTGCAGTACCAGATTCTGTGAAGCTGGCGATATTTGTTTTAATCAGTTCCTCAAAGGATTGTATAAGTAGTTGATGCATGCCACTCCTAGGAATCCTGGAGCACTATTTGAGAAGAAGCAAGAATTAAGGAGAGAAACCAATTCAGAGACATTGTTCCTTGTTTTGGTGGTAAACACTAGATACAAAATTCTGTATTAAACTTTGAGTTGTTTCCTTAAATGTTTTTATCATTCTACTTATGGTTTGGTTTTTTGTTTTTTGTTTTGTTTTGTTTTGTTTTGGTTTTTTATGGTTAGAGATCAAAAACAGACCACTAATGACTTTGATATAGGTACTACAGCAAACACGCTTCTACATCTAACATCTAAGATAAAGAAGAATAAAATAATTTCACAGATCTTTTGGCAGTTAATAAACGAATAAGGTAGTCTCTAGCATTCCAGGAGTGTTTCTCTTCAGAGCTGCAAATACTCCAGGCCTTGTACTGCCATGTAGGAGCCAACTAGGAGCTGCTATATTGTTCTCTTTCCACCACTGGGAAACCAGGAGGGGAAACTGTGTCCAGAAGCTGTCTCCACTACGTTGATGCAATCAGAGAGCTTCCCTGCACTTGGTAACTTCTGCTAGTCTGCCCTGGTTTGCTTCCAACTGTCTTTGAATCACCTGAATAACTTTGATTTCAGTCTGTTCCAGCTTTAACCTTAACTACCTGTTTGCTCTTTATTATGAACTAGCAAAGCAATAGATATTAAAAGGTCGAAACCCCCTATAATTAAATGAAACATAGGTAGGGATTTTACCTGGCTCTAACTTTAATGAGATAACTTAAACAGTCATCAGAAAGTGCAAGAATAAGGTTATTTTTAAAAGGGTTTTGTGTTTGGGGATTAATATTCCCAGCAGATTAGACAGACAGTTATTTGCAGAAATCTCATCCTAGTAGGATATTTTCTCTGTAAATAAAATTGATTTAACTTTAGATATTGCAAGAAGCATTTTGTTTCTGGTTAATGTAATAAGAATGGTTGATGGACTAATTTATGGGTTTGCATTTTGCTTTCATCTATAGGAAATGAAAGAAGGAATAGAAATAATGCAGTGCATTTTAAGTAACAGATGCTTTGCAATATTTAAACAAAAATTATATTTAAGCAAAAGATGTCTGATGTATTCTGTCCTTCATAATGCAGTTACTTTTTTCCTGGTCTGATTTTGCAAAACAGATGCCTTTGTGTATACTGTGGTTTCCTTAGCATTGACTGGTGGATAGGACCAAAGTTTCAACTATGAACAAAGCCAGAACCTAAGTTTCAAAGAAGAGTTCTTTCCTAACACTCATCAGAAGAAATGGGAGGATGCGCTTCCCAGTGACCAAAGAGCAAAGGCTCTTTTTTTAAAGGAAACAGGTTACATGTTATATTAGAACCTTAATCTGTTTTGAAATAGGAGACTCACCCTATGCAGGCAAAAAAGGTTAATCACCACAGAGAATCATAGTAGCCAGGCTAAATATCTGAGGTAGGTATTACAGTATTTCTCCCAAGCATTCTTCCTTTCATCTCCCCGGATAATGACTCAAAATACACGGAGTTGTACAACTAGTAAAGTCAAATCCAATACTTTTTTTTTTAAGCAGAAAGACTTTATGATTGTGTGAGTCTTAATCTTGCTTATTTGTGCTAATTTACTTTTATACTGGGAATACATAAATTGAGAAAAAAGCCCACTGGATGCTTAGTGCACAAAAGTACTTCCTGGCTGAATGAGAGTATGGACTTGACTAATGCTTCTAATTGGAAAATTGCTGCTCCCTAGAATGACCAGAAAAAATAGGAGCGTGTCAAAGATGGGCTGGGACAGGCATTCTTGTTATTGCCCGTGGTGTAGGACCCATAAGATACTCCAGGGGGTAAAATATAAGTATAAGCAACTGTGAGATCCTGACCTGAATGTGAGTATGGCAAAGATGCTTAGAGATGTGATTGTTTCTCCTCCCAGCCTTAGGTCAAACATAGGAATAATTGAAAATTAAGCTTCTTATATTTCACCTTGGGTTTTCTGAAGTTCAGTCTTCACCAAAACGGTAAAGGAGGTATGCTGTAAGAGCTCTTGTTCTGTGTACCAGCCTTCCTGAACTGATCAAATCTCCTTTACAGAACTGTAGAGGGGAAGAGAGAAATTTCTTTTGAGGAAAAATAGGCAGGGAGAGATAGAAAGACATGATTATCACATCAAGATTCATTTGAAACTGGGTAAAAATTATAGAAGTATAGTAAAAAGTACTACAGAGTGTTTAAATGTAAAAACCTAGATACGAACAAAAGTCACAGTTATGTACCTCTGCTTCAGGGAAATAAGGCAAAGACAGATTTACTTAAACCTGGCTGACTAATTAAGAAAAGGTGGTTAGAACATCCTGTTTTCCAGAAGAAGCATCACACAAGTTCTGTGACTACTATCATCTGTGGATACTCTTAATTGCTGACCTGTAGTTGCCTGGTGTCCACTTACATCAGGGTAGGGGATTGGAAGATCATAAAATACCCACAATTTATAAAATAATTTTCTTTTTTTATGTAATAGTAATTTAATCCTAGATTAAACTCAACAAATGTACAACACACACCACATTCTATTGCATCAGGATGCAGACAAATAATTTTGATGATGTGTCCTACACAAAGGGAAAGATTGATTGAAGTGTTTTTATTAATTCATGCAACAACAACAACAAAGTGTCTCTTTTTCTCCCTATTTCTCTTGGCTGATTTAAAGAAACAATATATCAGAAAAAAAGAGGAAAATGCAATTCATGTAGAAATTACTCAGATAAGACTGACATTTGTTCATACGATAATAAGGTAATAATTTGTCTGATCCACTTACCAACACAGTGTTATCTGACACTTCGATAATAGACTGGTATGACCTTAGAGCTCAGCAATGACATTGCTTTCTGAACATGACAGTCCTTACCATGCCTTTCTGAGCCTGTCTGAAATGTTTTCATTTACATCATATTACGGGTACAGTGGTTGCAGTATGACAAAATGGAGCTTGTTGGTCTTTAGAAATCTGAAATCTTACCTGCCAGCTGGAAAAGAATGTGCCTGCTCTGCTTGCAATGGAGACCTTGCCTACAGGACCTCCAAACTTGCCCTTTTACAGCCAAGACATGGCAGTTGTACCAAAAAATGGACACAGGAAAAAAAAGAACACTCTTATTATGTCAAAATACATTGCTTAAAGCTTAAAAAAAAAAAAAGGTGCTTGAATAAGTAAAGATCTTTGTTATTCTTTCTTGGAATAAACTTTTCTAAGGCAAAAAAACTTGGAAAAAACCAAACATCAATCCAGAATTCTAATTTTATTACTGTAAGTACCTATTTTATTTTCCTCACCATTAGATGTTTGTCTAGAGATGAATTCTAGAAGCATGTTTTCCAAAAGCAGGTAAATAAAAGTTTAAAAGCACAGTGGAAGCATTTAAAAAATTTTTATGAGCAGTTAGTTAATGATCAAAATATACATCTGACATTCAGATATATATTGAGATTTTCAAACAGACAAATCTCTTAAAATCAATAGGTTTTCATTGCATAACCTGATTAACAGCTTTTGACAATCCTACTGGATACCTTTTCACATCCTTCAGCAGTTAAAGGCATTTGGAAATGTGATATTTAGATGTGAAAATTCTGAAAGTAGAACCTAGAATCCAAAGTTTATTGGTTTATTACTGTTTATTGAAAGTAAGCCAACAGGTAAGTCACAATTGCTATATATTTTAAGCCAACACTTGAACATTCTCTTGCCTTTTATTTAGGGAAGCTAATTTTTCACTGAAACATAATCTTATTTATTTTTATTTTTACAAACTCTTAAGTTTATAAAACACTCAGAATTGTAATTATATTTGAGGGAACAATTTTAATGACATTTAGACAATTTAATAACAATTATTTAGAATACTAAAACTTAAATTCTAAAACTTAAATTTCATATATATACTTCCATTGTTGATATAGACAATCTGGTATCGATGCATCTTTCTTTGTACCTTGATAAATTCTCTCTTTAGTTCAGTTTTTGAGTTTTGAGCCTCTAGACAAGAATCTCATAATAAGGTTCCTATCACTGCTGCCAAAATATTTGGTTCTTTGGAGTCAATTCTAAATACAGTTCAATATTCCTCTAGAAGTTTGCAAAACATAGAATTCATTAATTTATTTTAGCTAACATTTCTAGTTATATTTCTCATTTCCTTTTCTGGAAGTACCTTCCTATTCTCTTTTTCCTGTAACTCCTCTGTGTGACAGTTCAGAGTATTAAAGCATCGGTAGTGCCATCCCTTGTCTCTTGCAGGAGAGGTGTGGGAAGAAAATGGGCTCGTGATAGCCATTCCCAGGGGTGGATCCGTCATCAGAACATGTGTTCTGTGTCTGAGAGAGGCAAAGTCTTGTGTTTCACATCCAGGTGGTGACTCGCAGTTTTCTGGAGGGCGGCACAATAAAGAACTAGCGACCCTCCTATGATAAAAACTAGGAAGGGAGTAATTTGTGAGAAGAAAGTCTCCACTGTAATACATTATGGGGAAAATGTTTAGTGACTTGCAAAATCAGCTGCAAGATCTGATACCTGTTCTGACAGTTTTTCAGGTGTCTAGTTTGAGACATCCTGAGAAATAAACTTGCATTTCGTCATATTTGAAATTATGCTCTTTAACTCTTATTTTTACTTACGACTGCCTGGTGGGGGCAGTGCCAGCTATGTTTTGGGGGCTGAAGAATGCAGAGTGTATCTGCCTCATCCAGCCATGTCCTGGCATGTGAGACAAATCAGTGTCTTGCCCTTCTGTAGGGGAACTTTTGTGTCATCTGCTACAGCTGCTGGAGTGCTGATCCTAACCTTTCCTTACCCAGAAGGTGATTCGGGACAACTGAAAATGTCATGAATTCTTTTCCCATCAAGGCACTGTCTGCGCTGTCCAGTGGTCAGAGAATACCGCATTACTAAGAGGAATTCTCCATCTCAGACATTGTTCTTTAAGCACAGATGTGAGTAGAATTGATACTGGTGGAAACCTCTAGAAATTAGAGTGTCTGAATTCTGAGTTCACAGAATGAATTGATGAATATTTGTAACTAATACGTTTTTATGCCTTATTCTCCTATAAGTGGTAGAAAACAGTTTAGAAATTCAATCAAATACATTAAATAAATGAGTATTAACTGTGTTTGTATCCTTTGTCTGATACCTAAGTTTATCTCCACTTTTTTTTCTTTTCCTGTAGACCACCCAATTTTTACTGTTCTGTAAGATTATACTTCAGTGATGCATAGATCTGAGAAGCAATATATGAACAACGAAGACACCTGGAGACGTCCAGTTTTGAGAGAGTTACGTAAGTATTGGTTTGAGATATATGAGGTACAGAGACCTGAAATTCTTCCAAAGAGATTACATTTATACTACTGAAGTGTAACTGGTTACACAGAATGTACTCTCTCAGGGGAAAATAATGAATTTTATATTTCAAAGGGTTTATTGGAAAGTAAACTGGTTACAAAGGGTATGGGCAAGGCTGCCCATGTAAATCAAAGTGTTTGTATTGAATCAGTGGAGCTACATTATTTGATACTGTTAAGGAACTGGTTCTGTAATTCCATTTGTTAAAAGAAGTAGTGGTCTGACTGATTCTAACAATTTTATGGCAATACCACATCAATTTATAGTTCCTGTTCACAAAAGTCTGGGCTGATTTATCAGGTTCAGCCCTGAGAAAGTTGCAAATTTAGCTGCTTTTCAAAGGAAGTGTAGCTGCCTTCCCTGCTGTTTTGTCTTGGCTGGGAGCAGAGTTAGAGATGCTGAAAACTATTCAATGAAAATTATTGGGTTCTGTCAAAACCAAATTATATCTAGGAAGTCTTGATCATAAATCTTTGATGTGAGAAAGTAAAAACTTGTCATACTTCTTGCCTTGTTTTGAATATACTTTTCTCTGCTAATGAATTAATTTTGTCAAACATTCTTTTCAAATTTATTGGTTTGATTTTTAGGCTAAATCAGATCAATACATTTAATTGTGCATCTTTTTAAACTTTTTTTCAGATTACCAAAGAAATATTTTAACTCCATTCTGCAATGAAAACTCAAAATTTTCAAAAAAGTATTTTTTTAAAAAAATTTTAAATACGGTCGTATCTCCATGGAGAATTTCAAGTAGTTTTCTTGATTTGGCAGGAAGCAATTATTTCAGCCTTGGACTTTTTCATGGCATTCACTTGTTGACCAGCTGTGACTTGATTTGCATTTCTAGAACAGAATCACAGAATCGCAGAATCATCTGGTTGGAAGAGACTTTTAAGACCATCGAGCCCAACCATCCACTCTGCACTGCCAGGGTCCCTAAACCATGTCCCTGTGCACCACATCCACACAGCTTTTAAACACCTCCGAGTTTCTTACAGGAATGACTATCATGATGGCTTGGCTTCGCGGATGAAGGTTTGGGAAGGGCTTTATGCACGCTTACTGCAAACGTGCTGATGGCTGAAAAGGCCAATGCGGGATAGGCAAGTCCAGGTGCAAAAAGCACAGTAGAAGGTCTCCTTGGGTGGTACAGTCGAGGCACAGTTCTTTCTGCACTGTCTTTTCTCCTCGAGACTGATTCTACGCGTGCTCTCAAAGGAGACAGCAGCATTATATATGGTGTGTCTCCAAATCTCCTGATTGGAGGCCAGGGTGGACCACTGATGGTGGTCAATATGGCCTAGGCTGAGGTATTGTTTCAGGGAGTCCTTATATTGCTGTGTTAACTTGAAGGTTATAAGGAGATTCATACCAAAGAGCTGACTGTGAATTAAGTTAAGAACTACCTGTATTAATTTTAAAATTAAGAAATTATCATCGTACTGAATTGCAGTCCATCTTGTCTTCCTTCAAAACCCTTGCAACCACGTAGCTTGAGAAAACATTCCATATAGGTAAGCAATACCATGAAACTATCTTTTTATGATCCCTTGGAGGTAAGAGAAAAGACAGTTTAGAATAATGTTATTTATTTGAAATAGAGCAGATAAGTTGACTGCAGCCCATAACACTGACATATAAAATCATACTTTCACCTGTTGATGTAAAGAGAGGATCTAAGGCTACCTTAAAAATAATAGTAAAGGATTATACCTTCCTATCATGCTCAAATTGCCCTTCTGCTCTCTTCTCAGTTTTCTTACAGTAGTTGAATATTGAATAGGAAATGTGTTATGATCACTGGGAAAATAATGAGCTTGATTTTGAATATTAGGAGTTATAGCTTTTCCTGCTGAGCCTATCAATTAAAAAAAAACTGTCACTGGAGAAAATTGAAATGAATTACTTCTTACCTGAAGTAGATAGACTACTGGCAGAACCATTTTTAAACAGTAACTGAGAAGAAATCTCTATAAAAATGCGGTACTCAGTACTGATCCTAAAATTGGACCTGCCAAGTGTAGATACTTTACCTATTTACCAAACATGAAAAGAGCTGGTTGACATTTTAGGACCAGGAAAGGAACCAGCCATCATTTAGACTTCTGTCCTATCCTGAGGTTTTACACTACATTAACTGTAGAAGTCTGAAGTCTCTGCATGGCAGAGTGGGTAGAATATTTTTCAGCTCTCTGTTAAGTTCTGGCACTTAGAACTTGCTGCACACATCCACAGATTAAAAATGATTTTATCCTTAGATGTAGTAAGTTTAAAATCTTTTTATGTCCTTAATAGAGATTTTGAAGATGATTCTTTAGGAGAACCAAAAGAAAAATAGAGGATGGAAGTGGAAATTGTTATGTGTCTTCAGCAAGGGTTTTAAAATGAACCTAAATAGACATGGGAAGGTTAACTTGGCCTCCTCTTCTCAAGGATCATCAGAAGCCTGATCCACTTATGAAAATCTCTTCAGCATGGCTGACCCTTTTCCTGAGAAGAGCAGTCATCCATGGAGATGGGTGCAGTAACTTTTTATGGCTCATTAAGAATGGATATAGTTGATAATTAGCTAAATTATTTATTCTCTAAATCTAATTATCTGTGAGGTGAAAAGTGTTGATTTCAGGCTAGGAGAAGAAAAAATATAAGGAGTAATTTAAAATGAAAAATATTGAATTTACATTTCTGAGGATTTTTAGATATGTGACTGAGATAATCAACCAGTCTCAGAAAAAATCAAAACAAATGCTTTGTAGATCACATATTAGATATATATTAAAAAAAAAAATCAAAATTTCTTAAGAATAGCAAGGTCTTAGTCCTAGAATTACTGAGAGAGCTCATGTGAGGAAACATGTGAGGAAATTATTCTAGTTCCCTTGGAGACTGCTGTAGGTAGGAAAACTGGTACTTTAATCTTTGTATTAAATATGCAGTAAGGAATGATTGCAGCTCTATTACAGAGTCTCTGAGAAATAATGCTACTGAAGAGATGCATTATTTCTCACACAGTATTATCTGGAATATTTTACAAGTTCCTGGATGTAAGTTTGAAAAATCGTAGGAATATTGCTAGTTCCTACTTATTCCTAGGGGTGACTGCTGAAATATTGTGAAATAACTGTCAAACCTGCAAATTTTGGTGGTTTATGTAAATGCTGAGGAAAACTATAAATTTCTTTATAAACAACCCTCCCCCATTGGACTTGGACTGAACAACCCAAGACCAACTCAACTGAAATTATATAGAAAGATAAAAGTACTCTAACAGTGCTTCACAATTTCATAGGAATAAATTCAACAATGTTGAAGTTACTGATGTCAATTCATTTGAGAGGCTTGGGGCAAAAATGTGGCAATTTCTTAGAGTAGAAATGCATAAGCCATCTCAAAGGTGGACTCGAAAGAAAGGAAAAAAAGGCAGCTATGACATCCAGATCTGCTTGGATGACCTCATACTCTTAGAAAAGATATTGAGGCTATAAAGACTGGGGAAAAAACGGACCGATCAGCAAAAAGGATCTATTTTAGAGGTTTGAGATAAAGTGAAAAAAATACAAGAATTCAAGCTGAAGTAGATCTCACAAAGGATATTAGAACTACTATTCAGAGGATCTATGGACACATGGATAAAAGAAAAAAGAAAGAAGAAAAGACAAAAAAGATCTTTTTTGGTTAAGATGATGGTCTAGACAGAGGAAATATAATAGAATTAAGTCATCCAGATTTCCATGAAGCATTTGAAACAGTCATCCATAGGAAATGCATGATCAACTGCATAGTGTATCACAGGTGTAAAGCAAGGAGAAATCATCTGAGGACAACTTACTTTCATCAACCACCTTGACAGAAAAGGAAGGAGAGTTCTACTAAAATATGATGTGACAAGTAGTTGGGAATCAATATAGATAAAAAAAAGAGAAGATCTGAATGTGCTTGCAGATTAGAACTATAGGAATAAATCAAATACATTAAATACAAATAAATAATTAATTTAGGCTTTGAGTTGACCTCTGGTGTTGCACTTCCTTCTGAAGGGAATCTGGATTCTGAAATAAAATTCTTGAATAAGAAAACAAATTTTAGTGAGAATTGTACTGTTAGAGTTGAAGATGGAGTATTGCACCTGTGTGACACAGGAGAAAGACTTCAGTATGAGTGAACAGCAAAGAAAGCCAACAAGATGCTGGGTTGTACCAACAAGGGCATCACCAGCAGAAATAAAATCATTACCTCACTCCACTCAGAGCCTGTCAGGCCACACCTGTAATATGGTGATCAGTTTTTGTCCCTGATATTAAAAATTATGTATATAGGCTGGTGAGGGTCCAGAGAAGGGCTGCAAAGATGATCAAAGGGCTGGGAAGCTTCTCATATGAGGAAAGACTGAGACAACTGGTTTTGTTCAGCCTTGAGAAAAGAATGCTTAGGGAAGAACTTATCACCATTTTTCAGTATGTAAAGGGTGGCTACAAAGAAGATGGAGACTCCCTTTTTACAAGGAATCACATGGGAAAAGTGAGGAGTAAGGGGTACAAGTTACTCCCAGGGACGTTCCAATTGGACACAGCAGGAAAGTTTTTCACAATGAGAACAAGTAGCCGTTGGAAAAATCTCCCCAGAGAAGTAGTGGATTTCCCAACACTGGACGCATTTTTAAGACTCGGCTGGTGTCAAGGGTTAGAGCTGGGCCAGATACTAGACAAATGACAGATGCTGTCTATTATCCCCACCTCCTCCCCCCACTTACTGAAGAGG
>NW_010421531.1:85417-108712 GCF_000710305.1 Buceros rhinoceros silvestris | reverse complement strand
TCCTGCTGAGGCCTGTAGAGCAAGTTTCTGTTTACAAGCATGAGCTCACAGCGTCAGTAAAACTCTTGTTACCACGAACAGATGATGTCCTCTCATGAATGAAGACACTTGGCTGGCTGGGTTTTTCTGGATTTTGGTGTGTGTGGAATAGCTCTAGGAGACCCGTTCTATCTGGATTGCAGAGATGTGATGGTGTCCTAGCTAAGATACGCAGTTCTCGCCATCTCTTTCTGTGCTTTAAAGCCCAGCCACTACTATAGTTGGAAATAGATAATAAAGAACATGGTTAGAATATGTTGTTTTCCCAACTTTTCTGAAGACACATTCTGAAACATTGGTATCATCTGACAGCTTGGGAATGCACACGCATTAGTGTTAAAACAGCCATTTTAAACCACTGTCATTCAACCCAGACATTGTCACGTGGGGTGAAAATGGATCAAGGCTTAAAATTTCAATTAACAAAAGGTGACACTTAAAGTAGTGAGAAATACCGAATTAGCAGGTGAACTAGTGTAATAGAAAAGCAGTTCTTGTTTGACATTAATTAGTAACTTGAAGGAGGAGAATGAAATGCAAGTTAACTGTATTTGCAGAAATGAACCTAGAGAAACTGGAAATAGTAAGTAGTAGCAAACAGTAACATTTACAAAAGCCTGGAAAAGCACAAATAAAAAACCAGTAAGGATAAAAATCAGAAGAGAGATATGGAAATCAGATAATGAAAAAAATTATTAACAGAAGTATAATAGATAGAAGAACATAGATATAGATAGTATGTGGAATAAATACACAGCATCTCGCAGGGAGGGAAACAAGGAACCTCAAAGTTGACAACTCTAAAAGTAGGTACAATAGTGCTGGCTTGTCAGAAGATAAGTTGTTCCTATGTAAATGTTAAATTTATTGTAGTTAAATAAAGGAACAAAAGTTATCAGAATGAAGTCTGAAAAGAGATAAAGGAAAGCATATGTTTAAAACCATCTCTTCGTGGGAGACAATATAAAAAATGCAAGTGTCATGCAGTTGTGACATTTCAGGAGGCATCTGAGGTTCTGCATCAGCCAATAGTTAACACAGAAAGATGTTTTCTTGAATTTGGATCTTAGTGCTCAATGGTAGCACCTCAAAAGAAAAGATCTTTACTAAATGTAAATCAGGCTAGTTCATTTTTATTTGACCTAGAATTTCAATAAAAAGAGCTAAAAAAGAAATCCTAAGTATTTGCATGCAAAAGATTTTGGAGACTAAAATGTCATGCAACAATATTATTTGTAGATGGTGTATGAAGTTGCCCTCAAAGTTACAGTAATTAAGGAGATCATATATTAGGGAAGGTGGCAAAATACTTTTCTTATGGTAAACTTCTATTTTCTTCTGTATGCTTTCTCTGAAGATAATGTTAAAGAAGTAGTTAGAATCTGTCTTTGGCGTCACTTTGGTGTCTGCATCTTCACTGCTGAATGAGTGTTCATTATAGATCCAATTAAGTATTTATTCCTGGTTTTTTGCTGTCTTTTAGGATATGGACTTGTATGTTCACTTCAAAGGGGACTTTTTTCTATACGTATTTTATATTATTAGTAGTATATATATATGCATATACACAGGCATATATATCTCTTCAGATATGCATCTATTTTGGGCAGTTTTGAATATTCTAGAGAATGTTTAAATGATAGAGATTGTGAGCAAATACTGAATAGGCAATTTATTAATAGGTACCAAATCTTTATGCTGAAAATGTGCTGAAATGAGGAAATTTATTTAAAAATACCATAAGCAGGTCATCTATCATTTCTCTGATGAAAGAACTTGTCTGCTTCCATGGTTCCTTTTACTCTGAGTTAAAATGTTATATTTTTATTCTGTGTCACACGGTATATTAGCCAATCCTATAAAAAGAAGTTATTTGCATAGTATTTTGAAATTCACTATAAGTTCCTGATACAGCAGCCCTAAATTAAATGTCTTCTGTGATGTTAGATCTCATGTTAGTATTCTTTAGTGCTTCTGTCTGTATTTATAGGGGACCAATTTGCCAAGTATGACAGTGTCTGAACAAACAACATGTATGTTATTATCACATCAAATTGTAGATCCAAACCTTTACTATATACTTCCGATTTCTTTTCTAGAAGTAAACTAGTTCTGCTAACCTTCAACATGAAGTTTTTAGTTTTTAGGTTCATCTCAGTTATTCAAATAAGTGACTTTTTTTTTTTCTTTTCGTATTTCTCTTGAGCTCATGGTAGCACGATGGCAAAATGAATAGCTTGATTTGACCATGCTAGAAACATATGTCAAAGTGTGTTAACCCAACCCAAGCCCCCTGCACCCTTTCCTTGTCATATTTTGACGTCTTCTATCTAGACTAAACAAGCTAGAGATGTGTCCTAGCTGTCTTCAGAGGGTATTAAACTCTCTGTCAACCTTATTAATATAAGGCAAGTTGCCTGCTGAATGTAAAGGACTGAAATGTGTTCACTGTATTTAAAATAACGACAGGATCAGTTAATATAACTTTGTCTAATCTTAGCGTGACTGGCCCAAGATTTATTAGATTACAGAAGACTCCCAATACACACAAGTTACAGGCTGTGTGGTTTGAATGCATAGGGTCATACAAAGACGCATTCATAGAAAGATCCTCAGGGCTAGAAATGTGGTGATACTGTTGCAGCTTGTGCATAAGTAGAAACATCATCTGTGGAAGAAGTATTCCCCTCTTTGGCCGGTTTCCTGACCTGTTCAGTCTTAGGCTGCTGTCAGAGATAACATCCTACGCAACACAGGTACCCACTACGCGATACAGATATGGTACCCAGGGCAGTGAGGTCAGGACTGACACAAACGCTGTCTAGAATGTCTGTAGCTACCTTTAGAAAACAGATGCTTTACTACTGTCTGTGAAGCGGATCATTGCGCTGGACTAAAGGATTGTTCGTATTGAGTCTAAATTGAATCATTCCTTTTCAAGAAAGTGTAATGCAGGGCAGCCATCTACCAGTGCTTTTTCTGTGTGCCCTGTAAGTCACGCGATGTTTACATTACAATCTGCTTTTCTCATTACTTTTTTCATGAGATGTGATTGAGAGACCAGTTTTTCTTAAAATAAATACAAAATCTTCTTCCACTTTTTATTCCAGTTCTATTTGCGTTTGGTCATTTCGGTGTTTCTAAAACACTGAACTGCTAGGCCCGGTTCTGATTTTACGTTGTTTGTACAGTTTGAGGTGTTCTAATATGTTCTTCTAGTGTGCATCTTTGGATATTATGGAGTATAGTCTGACCCATGTGTCATTAAAATTTGTGGTCTTACATCTTCATGTAGTTGTAAGCAATCATAGCTGTGAATACTAGACTCTACGGTATCACAGAGTAAACAAAACATGGTGTTATTTGGGACGAGCATCATAGAATCATAGAATGTTTTGGGTTGAAAGGGACCTTAAATACTTCAGCAATGATCAATTATATTTCTGGTTACATAAATAAGGAGGTGGGGTTTTCTTTCACGTTAAGAGTGCCTTCCGGTCAATAGCAAAACTCCTTCAGACAAAGAATCAACCCTAAATTTCTTCAGAGCGTTTTGTCCTTCAGCACCGAATTACCCTCTCACCCCTAGAGGTCCTTCCAAACCAAGGCTGAGGTTGAAAGCTCCTGGGTAACTCAGCTTTGCCAAGGAAGCATCTGCGCTGTCTATTCTGTAAATAAACAGAAACCTTCTGTCTCCTGAACTTCGTAAAAATACCATGAAACTAACTTTAAGTGGGTAACTCAGCTTTGCCAAGGAAGCATCTGAGCTGTCTATTCTGTAAATAAACAGAAAGCTTCTGTCTCCTGAACTTCGTAAAAATACCGTGAAACTAACTTTAAAGCAAACATTGGCAGAAAAAGGTGTCTTTTCTAAGAAAACAAAACACAAGGGTGCATAAGAATAGATTTTACAAAAAAGTGTGTGGAGGCTAACACTAATTACACAAACTAATTCAATTTATTTTTATGTGTGTGGTTTTTTGTACACTTTTAAATCCTATTATCATTAGGTAGCCACAAAAAAAGAGGAAACATCTTAGGATTAGATCTTTACAGTCTAGAAAGCAGTTATAGATTCTGTAAATGGTTCAATACAATTATTTGGAATATCATAAGCCACAGATTTTTGCTGTGCCTAACCACCTACTGAGTTTAGTTTAGAGGTTGTAATTTTAATTATTCCTCAAAACTTTTAATTGTTGGATTTCAGTTTTGGATTCAGTAATGCTCAGATAATCATCTGAATGTTTTGCAGAGGCCAGCTGTTGTCACTACTGTTGCAAAAGTTGTTTTTGTTAGACTTGCAGAAAATCTCATGTCTTATCAGTTTCATAATGGCATTTCAATTTCATATGCAGGAGTTGAATCAGTTTATGCTTTGAATACCGTTATAAAATCTAAAGGGGTTTTGATATTTATTCTGTGGTAAGATCTTTTAAAAAAATAAGAATAATTTAGTTTTAAATTCTGTTTTGTTCAATTCATACCTTCTTTGTACTTGTTTTACTCCTGCCAATCTTTCACAATTTTTATTAAGTTCAGAGGATAAAGCTAAAGTGTAATTGAGAACTGACTAGTTATGGTTCACATGGAACAGTTAATAAAAATAAGGTATGCCCATCTTATGTAAAAGACATTGATTTTTATGTGCTATCAGATTTGGTATTGCTTCCCCTGTTTCTTTTGCAGCAATGCAGTGTAAAGAGTTTGTTTCTAAATGTAACGTACAGAGTAATGACAAATATTTAATAGCTATAACTAAGTCAATATTCATCTAAAGTAATTTCCTGGTTTAGAACTACCTCAACAAAATGCAGAATTTAATTTTTTGTCTTTATGGGGTCATGTTTATATTTAATAAACATAATTTCAGAACACCATTTGCCAATTTTTTTGTTGAGTCACTAGGAGTTATAAGGTCTTACAGGCAAATGAAGACACTTCTATTTATGCTCATACAGGAAATTTATGCAGCAGTATGGCTGCATTTTCCTTGATGCAGAGTTGATAAAGTGCTTCATGCTAATCATCTAAGATTTTTGCTTTTTTTTAAAAATTGTAACACCTGATTTTAAATAATTATAACTTTTGATGTAATGGAGTCAAAATGTACTAGTGTTTACTTAGCTTTGCAGTAGGTTCAGAAGTGGGGTTCATTTTTGATCAGTAGAAGATGTTAAAACATATAAGATTTCTGCCCGTATGCAATACTAGACCAGTAAACTGGTCTGATTGAAGGAATTGTGTTCACTAGCCACAATTCCGAGTGTAGAACAGAGAATAACTAAACATCTGTGTCATATGATAAAATAATTTCAATGGTGCAATCGATTCTTTCTTTTTATTTATACTTGGTTTGAATAAAATGAGCATGGTCAGTATTAAGGTAATGTCAAAATACTCTTGGCTGATTAGTTTCAATCCTGACTTAAAATTTCATGTAGCTATTTCATGTTCATCCATTTGGCAATTGAATGGCCAGCAGATAGATGCAATCCTGCTGACACTGGCAGCTCTTGTGCTAGACTCAAAGTTCATAGGATTCTTGTTCTGACAAGGGAGGAGCTATGGATGTCATCTATCTGGACTCCTCTAAAGTCTTTATTGTGGTACCCTACAATATCCTTCTCTCTAAATTGGAGAGATACGGGTTTGATGGGAGGACTGTTCGGTAGGTGAGGAAGAGATTGCATAGTTGCATCCAGGGAGTAGTGGTCGACAGTTGGAGATCAGTGACAAGTGGTGTCCTTCAGGGGTCCATACTGGGATCAGTGCTGTTTAATATGTTCATCAATGACACAGACAGCAGGATCAAGTGCACCCTCAGCAACTTTGCACATGACACCGAGCTGAGTGATGCAGCTGACATGTCTGAGGGATGGGATGCCATCCAGAGGGACCTAGACAAGCTTGAGCAGTGGGCCCACGTAAACCTCACGAAGTTCAACAAGGCCAAGCACAACGTCCTGCACATGGGTTGGGGCACCCTCAGATAGCAATACAGGCTGGTGGATGATGTGATTGAGAGCACCCCTGTGGAGGAGGACTTGGGGGTACTGGTGGGTGAAAGGCTGGATGTGACCCAGCAATGTGCCCTTGCAATACAGGCTGATGGATGATGTGATTGAGAGCGCCGCTGTGGAGGAGGACTTGGGGGTACTGGTGGGTGAAAGGCTGGATGTGACCCAGCAATGTGCCCTTGCAGCCTTGAATGCCGACTGTATCCTGATGCATCAAAAGAAATGTGCCTAGCAGCTTGAGGGATGCTGCTCTGCTCTGCTCTGGTGAGACCTCACCTGGAGTACTGCATCCAGCTCTGGAGTCCTCAGCACAAGAAGGACATGAACCTGTTGGAGTGGATCCAGAGGAGGGCCAAGAAAAATGATGAGAGGGATAGAACACCTCTGCTATGAGGACAGGCTGAGAGTGCTGGGGTTTTTCAGCCTGGAGAAGAGAAAGTTCTGGAGAAATCTTATTGCAGCCTTTCAGTACTTAAAGGGGGCCTAAAAGAAAGATGGGGACAATCTTTTTAGCAGGGCCTGTTGTGATAAGACAAGGGACAATGGTTTTAAACTAAAAGAGGGGAGATTTAGACTACATGAAAGGAAGACATTTTCAGCAATGTGGGTGGTGAAACACTGGCACAGGTTGCCCAGAGAGGTGGTGGATGCCCCATCCCTGGAAATACTCAAGGTCAGGTTGCTCTGGGCAGCCTGACCTAGTTGAAGATGTCCCTGCTCACTGTGGGGATGTTGCTCTAGGTGACCTTTGAAGGTCCCTTCTAACCCAAAACATTCTGTGATTTTAGTCAGACTGTTGTGGGCATCATGCATGTGTACAGAATGCCAGAAATGTTATTTTAAATAATGTATTTTTTTTCTGGAGGAAGTCAATCTCTACTATTCTCCCTACTGGGTAGAAGTGATGGGAGTCATTTTACATGCAGCCTGTCTGACAGTTACTGTCAAGCTCAGAGTATGTAGCTAGAGGCTAAATCAGAGGCACAGTTCTGTCAGTGTGGCTGGACAACTGATGCTTTGTTAGAAAGTTCATGTGGGGTTTCACCTTCGTTTCCTTCATTTAAGAATTCTGCAATCAGACACAAGTAAGACAGGTCCAATTTCAAAAGGCTCCATCAATGGAGTTTTTCTGAAATCCAATCTAGACAGGTTTTTTCAAGATGGTAAAGAATGATAAAAGAATGAAACAAGTCCAGCTTTCTCATTGGGCGTCTTTCAATCAACCCAGTGTTTGAACCACAGCTACTTTCTTTATGCCAAAGTACAAAACAGTCTTATTATATAGCCTAATTGCTGAAAAATATTTAAAGTGATTTTTTCAATTTTGTAATATCAACACCTGCCATGAAAGTTTGTTTAGATACAGCAACAATTTTGGTAAGTTTATGCAATTTAATACAATTTATGCATGTAAGTCTACAATTGGAATTATTAGACAATAGTCCAGCTCCTAACTCAAATGCTGGTGTTTTATGACGCCTTCAAATATTGACAAGGTGAAGGACCTTTCAACTTGTACTGCTCTGAGCGTAGTGAATATAGCTGGTATGTTTCCATCTGCTTCAGGAGTGAGACATGGCCTATATTGAGAGGGTATGACTCTTGGGAGAATGTAAATGTAATGGCTTCTGTATTTCTTGCCAGTGCTAAAGAATTAGATGCTTTCTGAGGACTGAGATCATCTCAGTTGCAAGTTGATAATATCTGAAGCATGAGAAAACTGGAGTAAAGGATGTCTCTAGTGGGAATCCTTCATTCAGGAGACTTCTGGACCATTCACCATTTGCTTAGCGGATGCTTTTACTACTGACTTTGCAAATTAACTCCTTAACACATAAAAATAATCTCAGAAATGCTGTTAGATAAATTTGTGTTGAATTCTGGGACTGCCTGCAAATCCATTTAAGCTGCTTTCCTTCTTGAATGATTAAGAACAATTTTTTAAAAGAACATCCTCTTTTTTTTTTCTTCCTACGTTATTCCTTTTGTCTGTTTATTTAATGCCTTTGCAGACTGACAGTCTCCAGAGTTGGTTAACTTGGCAGAATGATGGCAGATCATAGCCTAGCCAGCCGGTCAAGAGCAGACCTGGAAGAAAAAATTTATCTGCTTAACCATGAGCACTGAGGTGTTATGTATTAAATCTGTACTCTCCAGGAAATTGCGGAGGCAATTACAGACAGGTCCGTCAAGAACTTTGTGCAGTATACTTTATTGGTAAAACCAGCAGACAGTATTTTATTCATAAGGGAAGGAGGCTATTAGTCAAAAAATAGCTTTCAGTTATGTTGTTCTCTCTTCCTCTACCTTTTTGAGTTTAGATCCACATCTCATGAATTAGAGGGCACAAGTCAAAAAAAGGCATGTTATACAGTGAGGCATTAAGAGGAGACATAGTTTGACATTGATTGTAAGATAAAAATGAGTTAGAGAAGGGCTTTTAACTCTTTAACGTTTTTATAAAACCTTTTCCTCAAATACAGTGTAGAGGTGCTGTTAAGAAACATCAAATTTGAAATGAACATCTTGGTTTTCTTTAACATACTATGAAACTATTCTGCAGTACTGCAAGGTATCTTTTAAGAGAAAAGCGCAGGATATTTGAACAAAGGTGACATTTGCAGTTTACAGCAGCTAGAATTGAAGCTCTGCTCACATGCTCTGTGCTCATTCTAGCTCTGGTGAGAATGACGACTCCTTTTGACCAGTATCTTGCTTTGAACAGATGTAAATTATGAGAGAGGAAATGAATTACAAAGACTATGGTTCAGACTCTGGCTACCCAGAAACTTTAATGCGTTTAAATGTATGGTTTTGAAGTAAGCTGAATTGATGAACGTTGTTTTTATTTTATTTAAATTAGGTTTACTTGAAGTAGCTTAATTTCTAACTGACTTACGAGTATACATCATCTGCATGCTTATGTAGCTGTATATACATATTAAAGCTCCTATCTGTTGTTAATACAGAATTAAAATCCAGAATTTTTATGTTTCTATGGAAAAACAGTATTTAAAGCATAGTTTTTTCAGTAGCTCCTGACATCTGATCTTTTAGTAAATTTCCCTTCAAAAATGCCTCCTCCCTCACTTCCCCATAGTTTCTAAGCACTACTGGGTTCTTTTCCATTGTTCTTTAGTAACTTGGAGATATGTGCTCATTATGTTCCACATGCCATCACTAGGACTGTGTGCAGTTACCTGTAATAGTATGATGGCTGCTAATGTATGGACACATCACAAAAGTGAGATGTTTTTAACAAACTGTAAGCAAAAAATACGTACTTTTATGTCAATAGGTTTACAGCTCAAATGAATTTCATTTGACTAGACTGTACAATGTACTCATCTGCATTTAATCCAGACAGCCTATGCCTTCTCTACAGTCGAAGAAGATCAAGTCTTGGATCCTGGATGGAAATCTTATTATCCTAATTTCTTTGAATTGCTCCAACCACAATGAAGTGCATGAATCATAGTGTAGAAGAGTTTGTTCTCTTCCACTGACTCCCCCTCTCTCAGGGAACAATGACTAATTCTGTTGAGTCGCATACCTTCTAGACAGATTACATCCCACTGTTACATGTATTAAGCTAGATGAGTCTTACCTTATTTATTTCACCTAGTCACCAGTAGTATTGGAAAGGTTTTAAAAGAATATATTTGTCATGATGTTATTTCTGAGAAAACAGGCTTGTGGTATCAGAAATCCCATGAGACTTGGACCTCAGATGGAAAAATTCCGAATAAAAGCAAAAACAAACTTCAAAGCAAGATGGGGAAGAAAAAAAGAAATAAAGGAAATAATCTTTAAGGAAATAAACCTCAAAGTTTTGTAATGCTTTTACTGCCTGATGACCAAATCAGTGGAGAAATTCCTGGGACAGAGTCATGTTGTCTAATTTTAGACATACGTCATCTGCATCTGCACTAGTCTCTCTGGGTTTTGTTTGTATTTAATGAAGAAAAAAATAGGTGTTTTAACTTCACTATCCTTCTAAATTATTGTAGTTGCCTGCCTTAGGACAATGTGAACAGCACTCTGCTGCTTCTGTTCATTGGTTTTAAAGAGAATCTTGATACCTAGCTCGGATGGCCTCATCCCTGCAAAATTCAGTGGCTATTAGTGGATCTGTTTCTTTACTGTACTGGCCTGCACTTCATTCTAACTTGTTTTGAGGACAATGAATAAAACCGGAACTCTGCATTTCTGGGCATGGAAACCATTTACAGGAGGGCAAAATTGCTTATCTTAAAATCAATGTTATAGAGATCTGAAAACAAATTCCAACAAAAAAAACCAAACCCAAAAATATGGAAAAAGTACTCAGTTGAATTACATAAACCAGATAAATTTCAGTGTTGTTACTGTAATGGATTCCAAGAAAAGGGGAAGTAACGGATATATGGAGTTCAAATTGTTCTTGATGTGAAGCAATGTGGAACATATAAGCAGAGTCAAGGCTTTCCCGTGGGAACATTGGTCTGACTGCAATTTCCCAGTAATGACTTCCGGTCCAGAATCATTCCTAGAAACATCTTAGTGCATGTCATCTAAAAACTGTAGTGACTGTGGATCATCTGAGGCTGATAATCAGTTGATTCTGTGTTCTGATTTTATGAATATATAGTAAGTGCTGTGTCTAGGACAGGAACGAGGGAAAGAAAAGAATGTAGGAGCAGTGCAATTCATTGTAAAATGAGGATGGGTAAAAATATGGAAAAAGCAAGCAAAGGCAATGCAGACTAAACATCGATAAATAAAATATAAATTTTATATACTTGGCACCAAACAATTTTCATATTTCCTAAAAAAAACTTGCAAGACAAGACAAAAATTAAGGAGGATATAAAATCTCTCTCTAGATCTGGTGTACTTGGGCCTTTCAAAGGATTATTAACACATTAACATCATAAAAATACAATATGTAGATGAGTGAATTGTGTAACACAAATGGTGACTGGTTTATAAGCAGCAGTCTTGTTGAATTGCAAATACTTGCATCAGGAGAAGTGACCAGAAGACAAGAGATTTGTTCTTACCCATTCGGAATAGAAATGTGAAACTTTTTGCCTTTTCTTATCTGATGGGAACTGGCTCAGCTATGTTCAGAACATCAGAGCAGGTGCTGGGACAAATTTCTTGGGTCTTTCAGTTGTGTCCATACCAACACAGTCAACCACATCAAATTCTTTCCAGTCATTTACATTCAAATACTTACCACCCATTTTAAAACCTGGAAAGCTGAAATTCAGCTTGCAAATCAAAATTCTTCAAGTTAGGTATTTGCTAGAGATGTAGACGTCTAATCAGTAGGGTTTGATGTGATTGTCGATAAACACGGGTATCTAGTGCTATTTGACTGGCCGTTTGAATGGCCACTGCCATTCCAGCAAAGAGGTGTCACATCTGCCACATAGGTGTCTTGGATACCCTAGGGCAATGCCAGTACTACTAGATGACTACATTTAGGCAAGAAAGTATGGTTTGTTCACCATCTCAGTGGAACGGGTGTTGACCACATAGTGATGTCTACTTACAGGTGAACTGAATGTCTCTCTTGACTGCATTTTTTCAGGTCTTGATCCTGTAATCAGTATCTCTGATTGAGAGTGTAAGGAGTGGAGCTACTATGTCTGTTGCTATGAAAGTCAGAAGAGCTGGGCAAACATTTTGGTGATGTAAAATGTTGCAAGTGGGATCTTGGCAGATGGAGACAGATCTCTATTCTCTCTTACTTGGTAATAAATTATGATCCATGATAGCGAGCAAAGCTGCTCTTATCTCATGTACTGTTCTGCAATTAGCTGGTGCTAGATCTGGCAAGTTCATTTCAGTGTAGTGAGTTCGTAGCTTTACGTTAGTTAGTCTGGTGGGCAAAAAAATGGCTGTTTGATAATGGGATTTTTATTGCTTGGATATTTTATAGCTGGAGTGATGTTGTTCTCTATTTGGTTTTCCTCTATTTGAAAGGAGGGAATGAATATCAATGATTGAGGTATTTTATACTGATGAGCAGAATGCACATTTTGTGATTTAAGATATTTAAGACATTAAACCTAAAGATGTTGATACAGCTTAACTGAATGTCTGCGTTTGTGTGCATTGGGCAGCCTGGATTAGTCACCCAGAATGATAAGACATCCACCAAGACAGTCTTTGAAATCCACTCGCTGCAGTAGGTACAGCAACCCTTTGGGTGAATTAATAGTAAGGAACGTTACAACTAATTTTTGAGAAACTAATGGTAGTTAGGTAGAAACCAAGAAGTTGAGTAATGAGTTCTCAAAAATGTCGAACACATGCAAGAATAGCTGCTTTCTGTACTTGAAACAAAATGTGCAAGTTGAAATTACTTCTTATAGTTGCTGGAGGATTTGATCTCTCATGTAAATATGATATAAATAGTCACTAGCAACAGAATTATGTGAACAAAATTGCTAATGTATTTATTATAAGCTAAGTGTATTTTATTAATTCAAATTCAAGTACCGGCAGCTTCCTAATAATTCCAGTGTATCATATATGTGCAAAGTTCTTTGCAAGACCAACAGCTCAGCCCCACGCAGCTACTCGCTCACTCTCCCCCAGTGAGAAGAGGGGCAGAAACTGAACAGTAAAAGTGAGAAGACTCCTGGGCTGATAGTTTAACAGATAAAGCCAAAGCTGCACACACCAGCAAAGCGAAAAAATGAATTCTTTCCCCACTTCCCGTGGGCAGGCAAGTGTTCAGCCATCTCCAGGAGAGCCGGGCTCCATCACACATAACGGTGACTGGGGAAGACAAATGCCACAACTCCAAATGTTCCTCCTTTCTTCCTCTTTCCTCAGCTTTTATTTCTGAGCATGACATGACATGATGTGGGATACACCTTTGGTCAGCTGGGGTCAGCTGTCCCAGCTGTGTCCCCTCCCAGCCTGTTGCCCACCCCCAGACTTCTTGTTGGCAGGGCAGTGTGAGAAGCAGAGAAGGCAACACTGTTCAGCAGTAGATCAGTCTGTTACCAACACTGGTTTCAGCACAAATCCCAAAGCACTCTACGTGCTGCTATGAAGAAAATCAACTCTATCCCAGCCAAAACAAGAACAAAGGCCTAACCCAAATGTCAGCAGTAAGAAAGTCAGCACGAGGGAGTTTTTGAATGAAGCAAGGAGGTGACAGGAGGAAGTTTAATGTCTAGCCAGAGGAGTACAGAACCAGGGTACTTACAGAAGCATATACAGTTGTATCAGTTTACTCATCTGTTTAACGGCAAATGCATGAGTTGGCATGCATCAATGTCACACAGTTCTTGTCTTGGAGTTACTTCTGCTCCTTAGGCAAACGTAAGACTGCCTTTGGAGCAGGTCTTATAATGAACTCGTAGCAGATGTTGGCTGCTCAGCAGCAGAAAGGGACCTTGCAGCTGCTTTCAGATTTTCTAGAACAATCAGAAACCTGAATAGGAGGGAAGAAGTAATTTCTACTGTGCACCGTGTGAAGGGCTAGGGCACAATTTACATCAGAAGTCCTGTTTCAAGTGCTTTCCTTTTGAATCCTGTTATCAAATACAAATTACAGGAGGCCAGTGGTTACTTTAAACATGTCAGGATTTGTTAAGCTACTTGATAGTTCCCAGGATAAGAAGATGAAAGGAATATAAATGAAAGGGATGTAAGTGGACATCCATGTGTCCACTCTTATCAGGTGTTGTGTGCTTGGTTTTAGGATACCTGGAGATACTAGGATACTAGTTGAACATCACTACTTCTATTAAAAGTGTATCTCTGACAATCAATTTTTTCCATGAAAGTGAACAAGAAATTTTCCACTTGGTATTTAAACAACACAGATTTATTGCCATTATGACTTCTTTTGAAAATGACATTTATCTCCTTCAAATTTACAATATTTGCATGGTGGTTGTTAAGAATTTTTGATTTAGAGACCATTCAGGCTTCTATTTGTACACTTGGTAGAAATGTACTGAGTAGAAATGGGGTCTGCAAATGCCAACAGGATGGTAACAAATAGAATGTATCGTGGAACCACTGTGCATAATTTCTAAGCTTTACACTATATTTTCAGCTCCTGATGTGCTCAAGGTCAAGAAATAAAATTCCTTTTCCTCCAGAATACTCTTAATGGGGACATGAGGCTGCCAAATTCTGTAGTCATTTATGAGAGCATCCTTTTTCCATCATTTTTCAGAGCAGGTCAGGTTGAATAAACGAAGGAGGGTCCACAAAGTATTTGCACTGTTCTTGGTGCCATGGGCTGTTGCTGAGAAACTGTTTATCACTGTATTCCCAGAAAATTGCCTGGAGACTGACTGATGTTCCTTTTGCTATTACAGCAGCCAAATTAAAGGAGCATAGGGGTGTCTGGAGTACTTGCCTGTAGGCATAGTTTTTAGAGCTGTCCAAAGATGAGCTAAACTGGGGAGTGTAATTCTGGCTTTCTAGCAGAGAATTGAAGGACGGTTCTTCAGAACTGATTTTGTGTGAAATCATGTTGGTTTTGAAAAATGTTTTTAGAATTGTATTTGAAAGCAATTTTAGAAATATTGTTTAAGAAACATTGGACTACTTAGTCCTAAATAGCAAACACAGGATTCATGTGGAAAACCAGGATCTTTTGGTGGCATCCGTCCAGCAGTGCAAACCTTTGTACGCTCTGGGTAGCCACACTTGAATTAATCACTGTGGGGCCTCTTCATTGTCTGTAGAAATATATCCAACGAAGTGCATGTTGACTGCTTACACAGATACAAGTGCTTCCTAGAAGGCCCTATGAAGAGACCCTACATTGCCTTAGATTTATATTTTCAGTCGAGACACCTAACGCTAGGTGAAATAATGCCTATCATTTCTGCCCAGAGAGAGCCACTAGGAATGCAGTGTGGCTCCGCAAATACACAGCAGAAGCTTTGTAGAGAGCAATAAAGCAATTCTTCTGGGTTTTGCAATTTTAACCAGCAAGAGACATCAATTAAAAAAAAAAAAAAGGAGAAAAAGATAAAAGAAAGCAATATTTATTCAGGATTTTAACTGAGGAACTTTCTTAAGGCCATTCTAACAACGCTGGAAGCCATATTTTCCTTCTTTCTCTCTGCAGTAAATGAATATTACGTAAAGCAAACAAAACATTAAAATACCAGAACTGTTGTCAAGCAGAGCATCACAGCTTACTTCTGTAATTAAAAAACAGATTTCTGTTTCCAGTGACACCTCGTGTACCACATTTAGCTCTAACAAGCACGGCAGTTGTTATGAATATACTTAAGATCTATAGCAGTTGCTTCCCTTATTTTTTCCCTTTAGCCATAGCTACGATAGTGCAGTTGTGAGATTCTTCATTTTATTTCACATTTCGTTTAGTCTTTTCCATATCTGCGTAACATTTGCTAAGCGAATGTCCAGCTAATTTCATCATGAATCAGGATTGCTAAAGTTACCTCTTTACTTGGCCTTTTAAATGCTATAAAAATAAATATATTGCATAACTCGCTTTTCCTTTTGCTGTCTCAGTTCATTTAAAATTACTGCTTTCTTGCTACTTTTTACAAACATTGTTCGAGAAGGTGAGCGATAGAACCATGTGCACTAAATATTGAAATCCTGTCTGTTATACATAGCACATTCTACACTGCTGTTATAAACTTTAATTTCATAAGATAGTAAAAACTTTACGGTTTTAATATTTTATCTAGCTTGAGTGGAAGATACTGGCAGTCTAATGACTTTGTTTTAGGCATAAATGAAGAAGCGGCTTAATTCTGAGAATATTTATCATTGGTTTTCTTGATGTTGTTATTGAGCAGAGAATTTAATGTAATGTGTAGCTGGTAAGTTTACAGATAACTGTAATTAATCAGTTGACTGTGCACTTCAGTCTGCTTTTCCCCATAAAAAAAATTTCCTTTCCAAATTTTAACAAATAACTTCACTAAAGAAAGAAAGGATTGTTTGGGTCACAATTTAATAAAGTATTTGAACATTTAGATTAGGAAATTAATGAGACTTAAACATGTCTTTAAAATTTAACTCGTGTATAAATACATTAGAAAGTGCACCAGAGCAGAAGGACCGAGGCAGATTCTCCTTTCAGAAATAATCCATTCTTTCAAACTGTGGCTCATTTTCCCAGTTTGATTCTGTTTATGAAAGTTGATGAATATGATACTTTCTTTGACCTCATTGACATGGGATTATCAGCCGAAATTGTACCAGCTTGTGTCTCTTGAGTTCCTGAAGCGGAATTTTCTGCTGAGATCAATTTGCTTGAGATATTGCATTGCAAAAATATATTGGCATAAGGAGACAACATTCTCATCACATACTGTAGAGCAAAGAGCGAAAGTAATGCTATTTATTTAGCCTTCAGAGCTACTTAATGGAAAATGACATCATTACACAGTCAATTTTGCATTTCAGTAAGTGGTTTCTGCATATATATTTTTCTGTGCAGGTCAACTTCTATGTAAGGGTGAAGGCAATTTATACCCTTGGACACAGCGTATCTCTAATTGCTCTTACAACAGGAAGTATAATTCTTTGCCTTTTCCGGTATGTATTTTTCATGAGTAAATAGGATCAATGGTAAGGCAGTTTTAACTGATTGCTCAGATATTTAGAAAATACATGGTTTTATAATTTTCTCAGGTGAACAGTTGACAATAATGTAATGCTAACTTGATTTTTGCTAGCACCAGTCATATTAAAAAATTTCAAAGCCCTTACAAATGTACAGGTGTTACATCCCATGTAGGAAAGAATAGTCATTTAGGAATGGATTATATAAAGCATTTTCTATTGGATTACTATAATCAACACCTTGAATTGCTCTTGAAAATTAGTAGGATGCTGGTCTTGACACTGGACGAGTGGGCAGCCTTATTTTGCAGAGGCTTCCGAGTGGTCTTCAGGGGTACTATGATTGAAAGTTGTCAGTCATTAATTGCTCCAAGTGGGGTGGTAAAGGTGTGGATAACAGGGCTGAAGGGTAGTGCTGGGTGTGCAGTGTTTTTGTCAGGCAGCCTTAGGAAAACCAGTACCGTCTGTTGGTTTTGCTTAAATCCCGGGAGTTATCTGAGACTGAAAGCATCGCCAGCTGGTAAAAGAAACTGCAAAATGGTATTACCAATATCACAGCTTTTCTCACTCTCTCCAACATCGTGCCTTTATGTATCTCTTCTACCTGTCTAATAGAAGAACTTTTATATTCTCTATCATAAACTTCACACAAGTTTTCCATTCCACTATGCACCAGGAAAAACAAGAAAATGCATCTCTCAGATTTGGTAGGAAAGCAGTAAGTGTGATCTGTAGAGGACAGAACGTTGCTCGTCAGAGCCTCATTCCTCTGATGAGCTATTCCTATGGTGAGTTCTGTCTGTTAGTCAGCCATCAAATTTCCTCAATATTTAAATATTCAGAGACTATTCAGAGCAGATGCATAATACATAATTATATTTTGGAATATTTAAAAAAAACCAAATTGACTCATTCTTTATTCTACCAGCAAATGCGACAGGCAGATCATGCATTTTCAAAACTGCTAAAACCTAATCACACATTTAAGACAGTGTGCTATAGACATCTCAATGTTGTCAATCGCCAGAAGTCAGTTATCACAAAGAGATCAAGAATTTCAGAGATATACTGAAAACTTTCAACTCCTGTTTAAATGTCAAGTTGAGAACTCACCAATCTGTCTTTTGAGTCAGTGGAAAGACCCAGGCTTTTTTTCAGGGGGGGACGTTAAGTCTTCTAAGTCTCACCCTAAAGAAGCCTGTTGCTGTGTTTTCTACAGGGGGTGTAGGGGCCTCCTGACATAGTGAGTTGAATTAGGAACCCAAATAAATTGTGAAAATACCCCATTCAGTATATAGTTTCCAAGCACACAGCAAGCAGCCAATTATTATGGAAGGCTGCAGCTGAAGAAATTGTAAATTACCGATAAGAGAAGTGAATGCAAATGGCTCTGTGTGTATGTCTATGGTGTATGTGTGTATGTCTGTCTCTCAGACACGTTGTAGGGCATCTCTTACATTTGGTCATTTTTAAGGACAGTTTGGGAAGTAAGAATGTTTCCCTAAGTTTTAACTTTTTCTCTACTCAGCTGGTAACACCTCCTATCCAAGGAACATGCTTTGCCCCGAAAGGCCCCAGGATGTCAATATATTGTTTATAAAGATCAGTCACTCTCACCTGAAACACATTCACCTTTGAATGTAACCAGCAAACTCTCACCTAGCTGTTTTTAGAAAGGAGACCAAAGAGCAACTCTTTGAAGTGAAACTATATAAAGGAGATCTGGTAGTTAAGTAGTGAGTTAAAAGTCAGAAGTTGCTAACACAGTAGGGTTGTCAAAAACCTGACTTGATCCAGCAGGTTTAGGATTTGAACTCTGGATATTAGTCACACAAAAGGTTATTAAAATTGTGCTTTGCTGGATTTGTGTATGTGTGCTTCAAACGCTGAATATGTGCAGTATGTTTAATGAAAGAAACTTAAAATAAGGTTGAGTTTAATTTATTTTTAAGTAATGTGTTCTTGACAAGGAAGTGGAAATTCTTCTTAAAGTATTACAATTTGAGTTCTGCAGTCTATTATATATTGGTTTGTATTGTCTGGCAGAACAGATACAGCCTCAGGGCTTTGCAGTTGTTCGCAGTATCAATTATAAGCATGTGAAAGGCAGAACTGTTGAGAGGGGAAAGTTGCTTCTGAAAGTTTCCATGCAGTGGCAATATTCTGTTTTGCATTTCTTCCAAAGAACTGGACTTGATTTTAGCCTTTACAGAAACATTATATGGCTTCCCATATCTGTAAGTTACGTATTTGTAAGCATTGTAAAAGGAAAGGATTTTAGATCTGGCTAATCTTTTAATCTCAAAACAAAGACATAAAAAGTGAATATCTGTAAATACCTTACCAGACTAAGCTGACAGCATTTTTTAGGTTACTATGATGCCACTCCCCACATAATACCCTATGCACTTACTATAATTAAAGCTAATTGGAAACTTTCCAGCACAGTATTTCCCTGTTGGAGGCTGTCGATTGTCAGGCACATTCTTGCTTCTGCAAACTTCATTTATAAACAGCAAAGATAAGAATTTTGGTTTAGTCCAAAGAAGTTGTTTTACTCTTCTTAGGATGCAAGTTTCTATTTCTTAATTTTGAATGTCTATGATTTAATATATCATAAAATTTTAGAAAAGTGGAAATCAAAATGATTGAAAATAAATTAATTTTTTCAAGTATTTTTAAAAAGGTTGGTTTGTTCCAACTCAGAGTGAAAATAAATTGTAGAACAGCATATTTCTGCATAACACTGACATTGTAGATCTTACTATAGATTTTACTCTACTTCCTTCAGGGTTACCCCTGTATTAAAAAACTTCCACCATAATGTCAGTTTCTCTGATATGTGTTTCTTACCAAGGAGAAAGATGTGAATCTCCATCGTATCTATAAGATGTACTCTCATGTGCATCAACCATCTGGAAACGTTCCTCCCATGGTAGTTTTGTATCATAAAGTAGTCACATCAAGGGAATAAGCCTGACAGCTTTTGTTCCATTGTTAAAGAACAGCATCCCCTTGTTATTCTGAATCATCATACATATCTCAAATAAAAATACTTTCTTTCACCTCCAAAATGGTGGTTTGACATCCTCATATATGTCCAACATTGACTATTTCAGCTACTGAATGGGATGAAGAACTAATCATCTAAATTAGTTACTCGAGAAAAGTATTTTCCTCCATTTGCAGCTGCACATATCCCTGAATTCCATTGGAACGTACAAGGCAGTCCAATTCAATAGCAGTATTTCTGTTTTTTCTCAGACCCTGTTTCAGCAAGGGACATGCATAGTCACAGAAATCGCTGGATTTTTGATAACTGCTTGAAGTTCAGCCTGGTATTAAGTCCTTTGCCAAACTGGGGGCTAGCAAGATGGAGCTTCATTCACTGTAACTGCCCCTGCTTTAGTAGTTTCAGAATGCATTATTCAGTGTTCTTTGGTAAAATTCAAAACATGAAAACTACTTGGAAGCTGCCACTGCACAACACCATCACATCCCATTGCATCTTCATTCTTTCATTGCTTATACTTGCTAAAACTCTCTGGCTTCTGATTTATTTCCAGGTGCAGTTCAAGGTGCTGATTGTGATCAAAAAAAACCTCTTAGCAGTTTGATTTCTGGGGATTTGCTATAAAAAATTATGTTAGATGGGAAGATGTTGAAGACGATGTCATTTAAGTGAAAAGTCCTCAGCTTGTAACTGGCTTCCCCGCAGCACTCATTCACTTACTTGGAATATTTAATTTGTCATTTGTTTGTCAGGCTTTCATATGGTTGCTGGACTAAAGAAGAGAAGTTTTACATCTCACTGGATAGAAAGGACAGGCGACCTGATGATGTTTTGAATACTTTTTAAAATTGTTCCTGCATATACTTACATTATAGGATGAAAAACCATTCCATAGTAAAACGTAGGAATTAAATGAAAAATTAAACCACAAAACAATAGGTGAGAGCATGTCTAAAATGTGTCGAGGGTAATAAATGTTTTATTTGCCAGAAACACACTGGGATGAGTGCACACACAAAAGGATATAATTATCTATGTTTATTGTCAGCTTATGTTAAAGTGCAGGAGAAGATCCTTTGGTCTGTGATACTGGAAAGGATTAAGAGATACTTTATTTGTATATTTTGGACAGCCTATAATGATGATGAGGATGATGAGGATGATAAAAGAAAACAGCAAGGCAGCACTGACAGTATGACAGAGGAGGAAAGGGTAGGCTCTGACTTAAGGTTCATATTACCAAGAAATGACTGGAGAGTAATAGAAGTCTGTTCAAGAGCTTTCTGTCTCAAAATCTAAAATGCGTGTTTTTAAATCTCTTCTTAGAAAACTTCATTGTACTCGGAACTACATCCATCTGAACCTGTTCCTCTCTTTCATTCTAAGAGCAATCTCTGTTTTAGTCAAGGATGATATCCTCTATTCGAGCTCCAACACAGCTCACTGTCCAGAGGATCAAACCTCGTGGGTAATAAACCTCATTTGCTACCTGCTTTAATACTGTTGTGTCACTAAATTTTTCTCCCTGATGCTTTTAAATATTTAGGAATACCAAGCTGTCAGTGTAGACGATTTTGTGGTGAGTATGATGACTAGCAAAATGGTCTATTAGAAGTAGCCAGATAAAGAAGGTTGCAGCACAAGTAAGAGAAGTGAATGTTGTTTTGCATGCCCATCAATAGCTGTCATGTCATCTGCCACAACAAGTGATGACCAGCTATAGATTAGAATAAATGTGGCCACTGCATTAATCAGCTGTGAGTGTTTAAGACAGACAGGAATTTCATCAGCTCGGAAAGATTAAAGGCAGCTTGTCTAGAAATGTTCCAGCAGCCTTATCAGGGGTCCAGGAACAGGACAGGTATCAGTGGAGGGAGAGAAATGAATCAATTAATTAAATATTCGCAGGAGACGTCTTTATTAACTCCCTGTTCTTTCTGGCTATGACAGAAGTGTTGGCATCTAGATTCTTGGCAAGATAATATGTTTACTGCATTTTCATGCAGAGGAGTTAAAAAAATCTCAAGTCCTGCTGTTAGAAGACTGATCCCTATGTGATACTCCCCATTCTCTGCCTCCATTGTTTCAGTCAAAAGTGCTGCAGAACAACCCTACAAATATTGCTGCATACCTACTGAATGTAATTTACTACAGTTTAAGCTTGTGAGAAAAAAATTATGTATTGAAGAATCCTTATTGTCCCAGAGCATGAAGTTCTTAGCAGTGACTACCAAGCTGTGTGTATGAATTCATAATCTGGGATATTTGTAATGAAGACAAATAGGCTTTGAGTTAGTAGACCCAAAGTAGGCAAAGTAGATAGTAGGCAGACTTCCAGGGGTAATGAAAAGTTCTTAGGTCCTTGAAAGATTAGTCAATGGACTCTCAAAATACTACTGGATTTCTGCAGCTATTCTTGGCTGCAAAGCCTCATACTTTCCTATTTGAATATGTCCAGTTTTTTTGATTGCGGAGTAATTTCTGTTGCGTTGTGTGTTGGATTATCCAACACCAGCATGGCAAGGCTGTTTTGTCTTGCATTGGCTGGATGCTGCCTCTATTAGATAACAGCATGCAGGGTTTGCCCCTTGTGTCACACGTGTGTGATGTTCCACAGTGCTGCTGTATGCACAGACATCTAAAAGCAATTCAGAATGCAGCTTGACTAGGTCCTGGATCCGAATGACACAAAGCCATAATTTTGCCTAACTCTTTACTGACAGATACCTTCACTGTTCAGCATCTGGAAATACACCTGATACAGGTTTAGCTGCAGGAGGAAGGGAAAGTATTTTAGTGAGGGGTTCTGGGATGTAAATTGTTAATATAATACAGGGGAGTATTGGAATTCAAAAGAGATTACAAAAATTGTAACCAGATTGTGAATCTGGTTGTAAGTAATCATCAGCATAAAAGCAAATTTCAACTTGCATTTTGAAATGTTTAATTTTCTCCTTGTTAAATTTTCTGGTCCATTACTGGTCTGCAGTGGATATCCCTTCAGTGGATACATAGTCTAGAGGTAAGACTAGTCTTACTAAACAAGATGACTGAACTAAGCTATTTCTCTGGGCTTCATACTTCCTATATGGTTTATCTGATCTGCTTTAAGACTTTCTCTGGACATGCCTGGGTGTCTTCGTGAGCTGTATAAGGAGCTAGTTGGCTCATAGGAAGCTGTTTCTCCAGAAACATTGCTCATAGGCAGCTAAAATTAGGTGAAATGAATTCAAGCCTTAGGGCTCTAACTTAGTTGCCTATATAGACATGTGCACAGACATAAATACAGGTGTGTATGCTACTTGGGATAGACTGAGATATCTAATACGCCACAAGAGGTTGATGGATACAAAGAACTATCTCTAGTGGGTCTGTGCCCTTCTGGCTTAGCAGCTAATGGCAGGAATCCCTGAGGGTATCTCACTTTGTAACAGACACCTATGTTTAGACAGAGGAATCAATCATTAAATGAGTTAGTTACCAACTTAGGTATTTGGTGTACTTGGAATTTAAACAGAAACAGTGGAGGTATGTAGAGTATTTGAAATGGGGAAGGCAGTAAAGCAGGCAGGCACTAGAAGTTTTATTTAGTCCATTTTGTTTAGTCTGTAAAATTCACCATATTATCACATTTCTCAGCTCAGTCTC
>NW_010421531.1:77669-85275 GCF_000710305.1 Buceros rhinoceros silvestris | reverse complement strand
CTGCTGGGAAGTACCGAAGTAGCAGCAGCCAGCACTGTGGAACATCAGCGGCACATACATCTGAAAATTAATTCTGAAGAGCAGCACACAGACTATAAGTACATTGGGACTTCATTTTATGATACATGCATATGTGTTTTGTTAATTAAGAAACACTAAAGCATTTCCTAAAAGGAACCCGTCATTTTTAAATGTCAATTTTTTATTCTAGGTTTACTTAGAGTATTCCTCATGTAAAGTTATATTTTTCATTCAGTTTCCTATTTAGCCTTGCAAAATTCATAAAGCAGTTGCTTTGTTAATTTTTACTGTGCTAGGAAGCCAGAAGGGATTTAAATATGTTTATTAGCCACCCAGTAGATGATAATTTAATCTAATAGCTGTTCATTAGCTAACTGTTGCAATTGTATTTATTGATAACCACCAACTTCTACAATATTTATGCTACGAAATTTTCAAAATTTCTGAAAGAATTTGCTATGAGAGCCATCTAAGTAAATTTTTTATAATTAATTTTCTTTTTATACACACAGTAACATTTACAATGTCTCGGTTTGCTTGACTGAACAAAAGAATTTTACTGGACCTGGGTTACTAATATTGGAGAGTTAAGACCTACAGGATATGTTAATAACAGAATAATACAGCAACCTTCCTGCAACACCTTTGATCCCTGTTCTCATATTTCAGGTGGGCTGCAAGGCCATTTTGGTGTTTTTTCAGTATGGTGTCATGGCAAACTTTTACTGGCTCTTAGTTGAAGGACTTTACCTCCACATCCTCCTTGTGCTAATATTCTCCCCCAACAGACACTTCACAATCTACCTGCTGATTGGATGGGGTAAGATGTTTATCTTCCAAGAACATTCTTTCTTCTGTATGCATGTATTAGTCTGGTTCAGGACTTCATACCAAGGTAGCCATGGCATTGCTGTAGGATGGCTCCTCAGATTCCCTAGTTCCTCAGTTCAGCTCCAGCACAGGTTACAGCTGCTGTACCATGGGGGAGAGCCAGCACAGAACTGCCAAAGCGTAGCTGCTAGCTTGCTCCGTGGCATGGCTCTGACCTGTGCCAATCTACACAACGCTCAGGGCTTGTTCCAGAGATAGGATGATGCAAGCACTGCCCCCACAAAACATATGATTCAGGCTGTCCTAATTTGAGAGGGAAAAGAAAGTTTAGCTGCACAGCCACAGACCATGCTAAGCTATTTGTCTTTTTGAAAAGCCCAGTAATATTGTCCATCTGGCTTTAAATACATGTATTCCTTTCCTTTCTGGAAAGTGCAGTGGTACTTCTGTGGAGCACTTTAAAGCATCCAGTAATAGGTAGTCATAAAACTTCTAGGTATTGCTGGGAAATGGGAATAAGCTAATGGTACCTCAAGAAATTATTTACACTTTGGTTTTATACTGTAGTCCTTGGAATTGCTTTAGGAATGCATAAATTGTGTCTATCTATCTCTCTCATCAGTCACTCTGATGGCTTGAAAGAAACTTAAGGCAGGCATGTTCTTTGTGCATTAGTCTTTATGGCTGCATTTTCATAAGAAAACCCACTTCCCTGCAGTCTTTGTTTCTAAGACATTGCTTGCATCACCTAGCTCATCAGATGGCTTTCTCCCTGCATTCACAAAACTGTTTATGCTGTGTATTCGGGGATGATTATTATTATTATTATTACATTTTTTGTGATCATCCTCTGAACTTCTGTGGGGTTTTCCAGGAATTCCTACCATATTCATTATTACATGGACAGTGACACGGATCGTTTTAGAGGACACTGGGTAAGTGTGTGGGGGAGAGAAAGCTTACAGCCCCCAATTGAGCCAATACAATCCTTGCCTTTAATATGGGGGTGTTCACACAGTTTGCTGTTCTGAAGGGGATGAGCACAGAACTGAAATTTCAGATATGGTCGTAAAGGGATGAGCATTTCGGAGCTCTTCAGCATGCTGTTTGTGCTTGCTGTTGGTTTGAAAAACTCTAAGGGCAGGAGAGGGCAGAGATAGGTTATGACTAACTTTACCCCTTCAGCCCCTCATTTAGAGCTGTCTGTTTTGGAAGTCAAAATAATACTTAAAATAGCAGCGGGGGTCCTTGGGTTCAGGGCTGCAATACACTGCAGTAAGATGCTGGGCATTCTCATTTGCTAATTAGCAACTCAAAGGATGGAAATCTAGATAAAGTTGGGTATATCTAAATTACATTCCCGGAAGTGAAGCAATATGTAAAACATATATAGTCGTATATAGTCACGTGACTAACTACAGCTAGACCTGGCTCCTGGCATGGGAAGGGGAACTGAGATAAGAATTTTGGAGGTAGATCAGACTTGCAGATGCTGCTGGCCCCAAGGAATTGAAGAACATTTCTAGCTAGTGGGACAAACAGTTTTCACACTCCTTTTTTTTAACCTGACTAATATTTTTCAATTGGTTCTGTAATGAAACTGAAAAAACACGTCCTACGTAATTTCTGCGTTTTCTTTGGAATGCATGTAAAACATGTAAAACCAAAGGTTGACTCCTTTTCCCTTTGTCATTATCATCACGGAGGAACTCTGAAAGTTACTGCCCATGCTTAAGAGTAATCTTGCAGAGCACTTATTCTCAGCTTATTTGGACCAAAAGTGCTGAACCCACAGTGAAAATTAGATTTTCAGTTTTTCAGGCAAAGTTTCAGGATCAGTCTCATGTTCCCCTAAACTAGTTCCAGCCGTCTGTAACCTAAATATCCCACAAGGAATTGTGTCATTTCAATTGTATCTGTCAGTTGCTTTAGATCTTTCTGCTACCCAGGGGCTGGTGTTAAGCGCTTATTAGAAAAGTGTCCTTCACCTTACAAAGGTAAACTAAGCTTGTTTTCCCTAAAGGCCAACATCCTCCATGATGTCTAATGGCACAGTCTGCTGTGCCTGATGTTCGAGCTGATTTGAATATTAAAACCAGGGAAGTAAAAGCAAAAGTAGAAAAAGATTGAATGCCAAATTGTAGGCTAGGACAGGCATTATTTTAGTGTGCTTTGACTTGTATGTAAGAAATACTTCTCCTCATAGGTCTTGCTTGCCAGATGATATTAATGCCAACATCATTTTCCCTCTTTTTTGTTATAGTTGCTGGGATACAAATGAGCATGGTGGTCCCTGGTGGGTTATACGAATACCAATTTTAATTTCTATTATCGTAAGTAAACTTTGAAGCATGAATTGTAGATCAGTTCAGCATTGTGCAGCGCGTACAGCCATTGTGCTATACTGCTAGCTACAGATAGGCAAGAATTCTGTTTTAATGAAAAGAAATTGCGCTGTAGGAGAAAAGTTAAACAGATGCCAAGGCCATTAAAATTTGTTGCCTTCAAAATTTATCTGCCTCCTATTAAATGAGCAGTTGCTTTTATTTGTATGTTGTTCTTTCTTTAACATCTCTCCTGTTTATGAGCCTGGGGGAAGCAAAAATCTAATTACACTTTTCAATTAATTGCAGATTTGATTTGCAATTGAGAATCTGATATTATTGCAGCCATAAAAAACTATAGCTGTGTATATCTTTCTTTAATTGGTAGCCTACTGAAATATATATTGAACATGAAGTATTTGCAAAAGAATACCATTTGAGAATGTTTCATGGGGCTTTCCCTGTGTGGAACTCATTAGAATTACTGGAATAGCATAACAAAATTCCTGTTCACGTGATGATTTTGTAATTAACTTTGGGTATAATATACTGTTGTTAGATGTCCATTTCTGAAAACACACAGTGCAAATTAGTACACTTCAGATACACTTGATTTATTTTTAACATTGTAGTCAGAAAAATTAGGCCATTATTAGATTAGGCAAGATTTCAAGAGTCCACTTTACGCTTGGTCTTGCCTTTCAATCTGCACAGGCTAAAAATCATTTTGAGAGAACTTCCTATCAACTTCATCAGAGTGAATTCTACAGAGTTTAAAGAGAAAGCAGAGTAGGCATATGTGTGAAATGACATAAGGTAAGGACTCACAGAAAAGATGTTTCATCATATGAAGAAATGGGCATGCAACAGAACTAGAGCATGGAGAGAATATGTGTACCTCAGAGGAGCTGGAGAATGGGGGATGGTCCAGAGTGAAGAAAATATGCTGAAAGATAAAAGCAAAACAAACCACCTGGTGTTTACAGAAAGATGAAAGTCTTTTCTCTGGATGTCCAATTTAAACAGCTATCTGGTAGACAGCTGAGAGTTCCTGTGCCAGAAAGCAGTGCTTCTCCAAAGAAGTCCTAGACCTGGAAACGGAAGTTATCCAACTGCTCATTGGCAGACTTGATTTGCAGCTGGATCTTAGCAAAGACCAGGAAATGGCTTGTGAGTTAAGAAAATTGAGTACTGGTCAGTCAGCAAAAGTTCAATATATCATAAAAGTTGGACCAGAATCACCGTTTGAGGCAAAGGAACAATCTTTTTTTTTTTTTTTTTAATGGTTCTATTATTGGTTTAATACAGGGATCAAAGGGATTGCTAGACGTGGAACATTTTGTAAATGACCTTTTTTGGTTTGCCAGGTGTACATGTTTAAGATCTGCTGTCTCCTTCCAGATACAGTCCTTCTCTTAAGCAACATGTTTTAGGGATGAGAGCAACTAAGAGTGGCCAAGCGATTCTGCAGTATGTACTGGTGAAGCCACTTCTCCTATTATATGATTCTTCAGCTGTTTGATCAACTACATTTTGCATTTGGGAAGTCAGTCTGTGAAAGGGAGTTATAAAAGCAGTGATACTCACCCTTTCCTGCTGGAGAAGTAATGTATCTTGGAGCATCGAACTACAACCAGCACAATCATTGTGGCAGCTCGGATGCTCTGCAAACTTACAGCTGTGCAAAGTAGAGCATGCGTTCATAGAGCAAGAGGGGCTCATGAAATGTCACAAAAATAGGTAATTGATGCATGAAAAACACTACATTCAAGAAAACCTGATTTTCAATATAGATACACCACCATAAGCCTCCTGTTACCGTCCAGAAAAATTAGAAGTCGAAGGTTCGAACCTTTGAATAATGAGGTCAGTGCTGCCTGCTATTCAACAATGAAAAAGGATTATTGCAAGTTCTTTGGAGAGGTGTTGTGAGAGAGTCGTGATGTTTCTCAGTAGAAGTGTGATGTACTTATACTCACACAGGGCCTTCAGTCTGCTTGAGAACGTAGGAAGACTGGCAGGTTCCCAGAGGATGGTGTCAAGGATGACCAGCAATAACAAGTGGCCTTAGTAGTAGGAAGGACAACTGTGTAAGTAGTCTGTGAGGTGAACACAGGAAAACTCTGACAGAACCTGGATTTCAGTAAGGAAAGCAAAACACCTAAGCTAGCTCTCACTGACTGTCTTACGTAATGGCATGAAAGAAAGCCCAGAATATGGCTGATACTGAAAATCTTTGAGAGGAAGAAGAAGAGTGAAGAGAAGTAGAATAGATGGAGCCTGACTGTGAGGATGATGCCGCAAATACACTTTCGAAAGAGACAGGAAATCAATCAAAGCTTTTAAGAAACAATGATTTAACTTCATTAAACAGCTAGTCTGCTCAGTTTTCATGCCATATTCACTCTCTTCTGTGTTAACTCCAAACATTTTCACTGCTTAGCAGATTATACTTTCTATAAGATTATTATCCAACAGTAAATAGTATCGTGCGAGCAAGTTCTGAAGTCACTTCTCAAAGTAGGAGTGGCTTTAGTTAATTCAGTGCATGTGAAACCTTTCCTGGCATCTCCTCCTGACAATTTTGGCTTGGAAGAAGTTATTTGGCAGACTTCCACGCTTCACGCTGTACACATTTCAGAGTTCTTTAATTGTGGGTGACTATTCCAAACAGCTAACGTGGTGTTGCCCATATGCCTCCACAGCTGCCTTCTCCCTACTTCCACTTGAATGAACTGCTCTCATTTGGGAAGGAGTGGTGTTCAGGTGGAAACAGTACTTCTGTCACATCAAAGTAACTGAGAAATGTTTATCTTGCTGTCTCACATGATCTTGTTATCTCACATTGCAGGTAGTGTAAGGGACGAAATAGCAACAGGAAGACAGTTTAAATGATACATGCTCACACAATGTGTTTACACTCAAAAACTTACTGTCAGAAGTCGTCAGCTAGTAGAATAGGGTAGCAGTAGTATCTTGCTGTTACTCCACTGAACAGGCATCATTTGTCATCACTCTCTTGCAGTGTCTCTGCATTCCCATGATGTTCTGATTTTCCTGTTCTTAGATGTTCATTGAATGACATACATATTCTATTTTATTTAAAGACATTATGGTCAAATGATTTTATGGAACTGAAAAGCTGCAATAGTAAAAGTAAAATTCCAGGGCACCACCGGTTTCATATTTTATTGAAACGCACTATTCTAAATCAGATACATACTTTAAAGGATTTTAACAGATTATCAATTCAGAAATAATCTTAGAGAAATTCATTTGCTCCACTGTAGTAAATCAGTGGCAGTTGCCACCTTTAGATCTTAACACTCAGATTCAGCTGGCTGGATTTACAAGCTCAGTAGTGCCAAGGGCTGTTGCAAGCTTGAAACAGGAATGTATGGTTTCTATTATTCCAAGATTGTACCTACAGACAGAGAGGTGTGTGTTTGAAAATGGTCCTAAAAGTAATACGTGGATGTCAGTCAAGAATGCGAGTCACGGGAGTGTGGTTTTGCAGATGATTTAATGCTTCAGCAACCAAATGGATGACAGTTTATTCTGTTAGAGTAGAAACTGGGGATGCCTGTGAAGAACAAGTTATTCTGCTGCTTCCTTTGCTAATACAGAATAAAGATTTTTTTTTCTTCTCCTGTTTTGTGGCTAACAAATACAGAATTAAACGGCGCGGGGGGGGGAAGTGTCTACTAATACTGGCTCCAGTGCATATGGCAAACTAAGTATCCCTTGGTCTGTAGACTCTGCTGTGGTAATTCTGTAGGTACAATCAGCTATAAACCCTGTTACTTTTAAGGAGACTTGAATCCAGGAAAACTTCTAAGTCATCATCTGCCTGAAAAATGTATGTTAAGTTCAGTAAAGACCTGTATTTTCTAACATTTCTTTTTTATTCTCCTTTTTTCAAAAGTATTAATATAATTTTCCTAATTTTCTATTTAATCCCTGTCAGTACCTGTCACTCCCCTTCACCTATCATTTCAAGCAAAATATTAAACACAGAGAAGGATGCAGTTGCTGTGATCATGGTTTATTTATTAACATCACAAATTGTACTGGGTATGTCAGAGAATACACAGAAAATCATTGAACTTGAAAAGCTTACAGCCAAATGGTTAAGACTGGAAAAGGAGGAGTTCTACCTATACATCAAGGCAGAGACTGAAGGTTTATAGCAGTGAGGCAGGCACTGTTGGGTACCCAACCTCCTGACTTTGGGTGCTGGGATGGGGCTAGTTAAAAATAATGAAATGCTCATTTTCACAGTGGTAGGAGTTATCCTCTAGGTTGTTTTCTTCTAAAATGGGTACATTTCATGCAGCTGTTTGTGTAGCTGTAGCTGTAGTTTTTAGCTCATGTTGTTGTGAAGATGTGGATTAGTACGGGCATGCTCTATTTGGTGTGCAGTTTTCTGA
>NW_010421531.1:69639-77570 GCF_000710305.1 Buceros rhinoceros silvestris | reverse complement strand
AACCGCTCCAAGCAATGCAGCACCGGAAGGGCTGGTGAACACAAGATGCCAAAAGCCAAGGATGAAGAAATAATGGGAGTGAGACTACTGAGTTTTGTACTTCAGTTTTCTAGGTTGATCAGGGTCTGATCATAACCTTTTCAGTGTAAGTAAGTGCCATTCTGTGAAATAAAATAATACTACTGTTCTGTCTCAGAGGGCTGTCACGAGAATTAGACTGCAAGGATTGAGTTCCTTCAGAGGTAATACCTGCATCAGTACCTAAGACAGACAGATACTTGTGAGAGGCCTTTCCACGCTTGATGGGAGTGAACAGATCACCTGTGCAACAATCTTCCCCTAATTCAGACAGAAAATATTAAAAGTCAAGGTGAGAGAGAAGAGAGGGTCAAAACTGTGTATGGGACTCACATTGTCCTTTGACAGATACTTGTGAGAGGCCTTTCCACGCTTGATGGGAGTGAACAGATCACCTGTGCAACAATCTTCCCCTAATTCAGACAGAAAATATTAAAAGTCAAGGTGAGAGAGAAGAGAGGGTCAAAACTGTGTATGGGACTCACATTGTCCTTTGGGCTGCGCCTCACCTAAAAAATCCACCGCACAGTCCCGAAGGGTGCACTCATCGCTTGCAGTGAGCGTGGGAAAAGCCCTTCCCAGATCTTCATTTGCGAAGCCAAGCCATGATGATGATGATGATGATGAACCTTTGGGCTTTCAGTCATGAATCCACATGACAATTTAGGACAATGCTCAGTTGCACCAAATCACATCCAGTGTCCCGTCCTGCTAGGAAACCTGTCTTCAGCTGAGATTTTGGAAGGAGAGCATTTCTCACTACGGGGACTTTGAAAGGCTTTTGCCAGCCAGACTGGAACTGGTGGCCGTGCAGAGGTGCACTGGGTGTTACAAACCTAGTGAGGCAGAAAACAGACAATAGGTTTGACAGTGCAGAGCTCGATGTGTTCTGACAGGATGTACACAACACCCTCTGCTGAGCTGGTTTGTCTGACTCGATAAGCATTCCTTGGTACTGCGTGTTGAGTGGAGGCATCAGAAATCACCGTTATATTTGTTTTCTCTGCAGGTGAATTTTATACTTTTCATTAGTATTATAAGAATCTTACTGCAGAAGTTAAGATCTCCAGATGTTGGAGGAAATGACCAGTCACAGTACAAGTGAGTCAAGTTTTTAGATATTACATACAGGACCAAAATGATCTTTGTAAGATTTCTTCTGGTGAAACCTCGTACCAACCATTGCTGTGATACCATAATTACATTTAATTCAGAAGTACTTTTAGATGTGGTTTAATGAGGATTTTATCAGTATGCTGAAACAGAGATTAACATAATTTTTTTTCTCAAATACTAAATTCAATAAAAAATAGGTAATTTCATAAAGACCAATTCTTGAACTTAATTCATTAATTAATGTGCTGAAAAAATAGACTAATATCTTTTTTTTAATGTATATATTTCATCATAATGAAAGTTTCAAGATCAAAACAGTTTGCTTCAACTTCCTTAAAAACATTTTTTAAAAGTTTTCATTCCAAAATACTTTTCGTTGTAATATTTATATGTATTTTAAGAGCTGGGAAGAAGTTGTGTTGTTCCCAAAAAGTAGAAAATGAAATACAATGTTTTATGATATTTTAAAATAGCATCTTTATTTTTCTAGAAGAAACAAAGTGTTTCTGATGTAGCCCAACTACATTTCTATTTAGGTTTTCTTCTTTGTGTTTTTATTTGAGCATCAAATCCTAACATCAGTTCCTTCCACAGTTCTATAATCAAGGAATGTTGGGGTTCAATTTAAATGCATTGCTAAAATGGTATTTGTTCTTTATTATATAGCCATATCAGTTGTTGTTGTTGTTTATTATAATAACTGTAATCCAGAGTCAAGAGCCTGTTGGAGTAGGTCTTTGAAAGCCCAGATTTAGACACTGAGCTTGACACTTAAGGATATTAATACGTTACCTCAATGACAAAACCTAACGTGAACGCTGAAAATTCAAAACCTTGCAAGAGGCGTTTGAAAACACGCTCCTGGATAACAACCTTTATTCATTTTAAAAATCTTGAATTCCTGTCCTAAAAGCAGATAAAACATGGCATGGTAAAGTAAAGCATATCTTTAAGGCTGACAGAACAAGAACCTTATGTGTTTTGTAAACAACGTGACAGATTTGATGCAAAAGTGAAGAATTCTGATGCACCAAGGCAACACAACTACATTGACACAAGGTTCGCTTCATAGAGCTACAAGGGTCCTTTTTTGTGTTTGCTGCTTGAATTAACTAAACATTTGAGATAACCAAATCTACCTAGATGAAATTATGCCATTTCTACATTGTTATTTAGCACAATGACCGACCTACGGGCAGGAAATCACCTCGAGTTTACTTCTTGTGACAGGAACGTTTCTTTGTTTCCATGTGTCATTTATGTACTTCATGAAAATGAGGCATTCTCTTGCAATCTGTCCCCTCATTTTTCACAGTTTACTGTAGTGCTTCGCGGTATAAAATGTTCCTTAGTAGCAACATTGTCCTTTATTCTTCAGCCCTGTGAATTCTTTGCGTTTAGCACTTGATTGCCTGATTAAGTTTGGATTGGAGGGTCTTTAGCCAATATCCATGGGAACACTAGATTAGTATCCTCAAGAAATACTGCAACTGCAGAGCAAATTAAAGGTCTGGAAGGCTCGTTTTTCAAAATGCAAATGCATTTTCTAAAATACAGAGGAGAGTAAGGCTATTTTGTCTGTCACATTCCTTCATTAAGATGTAAGTGCAGAGAAAGTAACATCACCTAGACAAAAACTGTTACAAGAAGAATGGAATGAAAGAGAAATGAGAGTCTAAAATGAATACTACCCATGCAAGTCACCATTTTTCTTCCCTTCCTCTGTCCCACTTGCTTGTACCTGCTCCCCCCCTTTTTGTTGCTCATTTTACCTTTGCAGTGGGTAAGGTTAAGTTCACATAAAATCAGTTTTCCATTTAGCTTGGGTAACCAGGAAATTTGCAGCCATCCTCATCTCCCCCAGGTGTAAATTAATTTCTTCTGCTAAGGAAGTCCTGTTTGTCCTATTTACTGGTATCACCTTTAGATGCGAGGGTTTAACTAATCTTGACAAACTTTGCTGTCAGTGCCGATTATTTCCACGTAAACAGAGGCAGCCTCTGGGACATAGTGAGCTAAGGAAGGCCATGAAGACTGACACAGAAAAAATAAACCTGCTTGAAATACCTGGACTTTTCTGTTAAAATAGGTGAATTCACAACAGCATCCTTTCATTGTTGAACCAAGTTATATTCATCAAGACAGTGATGAACTATGGGACTCAACATTGTAACTTCTTGAATTTTATCTGATACCAGACATGCATAGTCACGTGTGACTGGCCCTGACTAATATCTAAAACTGATGTTACTAGAGTGAAATAAGTGATGGATAAGGGATAATTAGTAATTCGTCATTTCAGTGGTTTCACAGGCAGTTTTGTCAGAGCTGTTCTGCTTAATAATTTAAAGTTCTTTAACTTAACTTCAACAGTGTCTTGTGCTAAAACATATTATGCAATTGATGACATTAATAATTAATTTATAGTGTATGTTTAATACCACCAGTATAGTTATGAGATTTTACTATTTGGAGGTAATTCTCATGAAATTGCTCATGAAAGTCTCTCAGTTGAGATTATTCTGGATTGCATTTCCTAGGTACTGTTTGCATGTACTGTGTATGTACAACGTACAGACTGACCATACAGTTGCACATTTAAAGGAAATTAATATAGATTAATTTCAAAAGAGAGGTTGTCCCTTCCATACAAGAGGTTCTGTCAGTATGACTTTCCAGGAAGGCATTATTCCTTTCCACTCTGAACCCTTTATGACAAGTAAAAAATATCTTGAGAGATCTGATGGCAGCTCATGACACTTTGTCAAATGTGGTCCTGTGGAATAGTGTGGTAAAACCCCACCCCCAAAAACTGTGTCAAGAAACCAGGCTGGGAACTGTGTGTGTGTCAGAGCAAACGACAGATCCTACACCCTGCTTCTGTCCAGAATGCAGCTGAAAAAGGGTCTTTCTTTTGGTTTAGAGAGGCCCAGCAGCCTTGTACCAGCTTTTGGAAGAGTGCGAGGTCAGCAAAATAATGTGTAGTGGGAATTGCACACATCAGTTTATGAAGTTATATGTGGCTAATCTCATAGCAAGCCTGGAAGGAAAACATTTGCAATAAATGACTCTTACTAAAGTGACTGTTTATAAATCTGAATTCATACGAGCTTTATGTAAATAACATTGCATCAGGATCTTACTTAGTAAAACAGGAGCTCATCATTAAACTGCAGCTTTTTCTCTTTTATTTACCCAGGAGACTTGCAAAATCCACGTTATTGCTTATTCCGTTATTTGGAGTTCACTACACAGTGTTTGCTCTATTTCCTGACCGCAGTTCCAATAATTATAAAATAATCTTTGAGTTGTGTTTGGGATCTTTTCAGGTAAATTTTGAAGTTTTTATTCAAAAGTTTTACTGACCAGGTTGGTGCTGCCTGCTAACTAAGGAATATTGTCTCTTTCCAGGGGCTGATTGTTGCAGTCCTGTATTGTTTTTTGAACAGTGAGGTAAGTCTCACCTTTCCAATTGAGGATGCTAAATATTATTTTCAGTAAATGTATAGTTTGCTTTCCTATGCATAGACTATAGAGGAGGCAGTTTCTGTGCAACTGGAGAAATAAGTGTAGTTGGATGAAGAGTTAAGAGCTGTTTGAAATCTTAGTTCCTTGCAAACTGGAATGTTAGTGTGTCTTCTGTTATTTGACAAGATCTAGTTCTGTCACAAGCATTGTGAATTGTGCAAGCGAGGTACAAGAAGCCTAGAAATTTATCCGAAACTTGAAACACCATTTAGTAAGTGTTTAGGTGTAATCTTCGGACAGAATAACACCCAGAACAGCAGCACATTTTCAGAAGTGCTCAGCGTGTAGCAGCTTTCCTAATCTCAACTGAGGAAGATACAAGGAATTCTTTTTGATGTCAGTCACTTTTTAATGTAGAATGTGCATTAAACAGCATGCAGTGACTGATGAGAGGAATCTGTCGCAAGAAGACACCTGCTTGAACAGGGAATTGACATTCGGGTCTCCTGAGTGCTATTCTGGTCTTTGATATTCATGATATGCCTGATCTGGGGCTAATAATTTGATTCTATGATTTAAGAGTTGTGATTAACAGCTACATACCAAAAGCTAATGCTGCAGCACGAGTGATACAAAACTGATTTTGAAAGTGGCCTTGGGGCATCTCCTCACAGACAGTTGTAGACACAATTCACCCCAGTTTTGTAATCTTTGTAAAAACTGATTTGATACTTTCGAGGGAAGGGATGCCATCCAGAGGGACCTTGTCGGGCTTGTGGAGTGGGCCCATGCAAACCTCTTGAAGTTCAACGGGGACAAGTGCAAGGTCCTGTACCTGGGTTGGAGCAGTCCTCAGTATCAGTACAAACTGGGGGATGAATGGTTTGAGAGCAGTCTGGTAGAGAAGGACTTAGGGGTACCAGGGCATGAAAAATTTGGCATGAGCCAGCAATGTGCGCTTGCAGCTGAGGAGGCCAATTGTTTCCTGCATCAAAAGAAGAGTGTCCAGCAGGTTGAAAGAGGTGATCAAGTGCAAGAATGACACGGACCTGTTAGAGTGAGTCCAAAGGAGGGCCTCAAAAATTATCAGAAGTCTGCACCACCTCTCCAATGAAGAGAGAAAAGGCTCTGGCGATAACTTGTTGTGGCCTTCCAGTATAAAAAGGGGGGGGAATTATAAGGCAGATGGAGAATGACTTTTTAGCAGAGCCTGTAGTGACAGGACAAGTGGTAATGGTTTTAAACTGAAGGAGAGTAGATTTAGATTGCATTCAAGGAAGAGATTTTTTCTGTGGACGTGGTGAGGCTCTGGAACATAATGCCCAGTGAAGCCACGGATGCTCCATCACTGGAAGTGTTCAAGATCAGGTTGGATGGGACTTTGTGCAACCTGATCCAGTAGAAGGCATCCCTGCCTATGGCAGGGGGGTTGGACTAGATGATCTTTAAAATTGCCTAGCAACCCAAACCATTCTATGAGTCTATTTCTAGAGGTCCCTGTTTGAGAGCAAATAAATGTGGAAAAGTTCATCCAGGGGGTTTGGACTAGATGATCTTTAAAATTGCCTAGCAACCCAAACCATTCTATGAGTCTATTTCTAGAGGTCCCTGTTTGAGAGCAAATAAATGTGGAAAAGTTCATCACATAAGAGAACATTTTCAGCTCATCTCGTGCATTTCCTTTTCAACACAGGTGCAAGGGGAGCTGAAAAGAAAATGGCGGAGTTTGTGCTGGAAGCAGACAGCAGGCAGAGATTACAGACTCCACAGCTCTTCGATATCTCGAAATGGATCAGAAAGTGTTTCTCAGCTCCACCGGAATTCAAGGGCTCAGTCATTTGTGCAGACAGAGACCACCATGATATAAGTCAGCTAGTTCCCCCAAAACATTAAAAACTGTGGGATATATCATTCATTATGCAGCTTGATGTCATGTTTTATAAAATGTACAGTTCAGTGCTTTGCATTTCGACATGTTGGTATTTGGAGAATTGGTTTGTGCAGCCACACGGTTAATACCAGAGACACCTGCCCCATGGCTACTTTCTGGGGTTTGGGAATTTTTTTTTATGGTAGTCATATTAATTCTGATGTTCTCTTGCCATTTACTAACCATAACTATTCAAAAACTCATTTACTACATTGGTCCCTTTACCCTCCAACACATCTACAAGACAGATGTACAGTATACTGTTCAAACCAGACTGCTTTAGAAGTACTTGTTGAAAAGGTTAAGATGGGAAGCAAAAAGATTTCTTACTCTTTATTTATACTTAAGGAAACATTTCTATTCCTTAAGGATTAGGAAATTCTTTCCTAATTATGGAAAGCAAAAATAAAGAAATGTAAGACCATAATTAACCACACCTGAAGTTCAGTGTGCTAATCCAGGAAACCGTTATTTATAGAGGGAAAAAAGGTAGTACTTCCCAGCTCGTTTTATAAATTTCAGAGATTACTTTCTGCAGAGTTTGATTCCAATCCTGTGGTTCCTTTCAAAAGTGCCTGGTTTTATGTTTAGGTGCAGTAAGTAGGGCTACCTTTGCAGTCCATACAGAAAAGGCTGCTGGAATAGTTTCAATTAAAACATCACCATTTTCCAATAGTGCTATTGCAATCACCGGTTGTCATCTTCCATTTGAAATCTTAGAGACTTGGGTTGATCTTCTATTAAACCATTTTCTGAGGATGTGCTTTATTGCTAGAGCAGTCTGGCATAAAATAAACAGGCATTTATTTATTAACCAATGAAAATATAATTTCTGTATAATATTTCCATTGAAATATATCTCCAGAACTACATATTCGGTAGCTAAAAGAAGGAATATTGCAATAAAGTTACAACTCACGTTTAAGGAATAATGTAAATTCTTTTAGATTAATTATTTTCTGTCTGAGCTGACTTAAAACTTAGTCTTGACCACAATTCCAGCAAAAAGGGTCAGACAAATCCCTAAAACTTACCATAGAGGGCATAAATAAAAGTCATTCTCAACAATGCCAAGTCTCTTATGTAGCTGGTTTTGGGGGAAAAAAGACATAGAACTGACAGATTCTTGTAAACATACACAGAACATTTGGACTCTCAAATAAATAAATCCAGTGATGTTCACTTCTCATGTTTAACCATGTCCACTCTAAATAGCAAGTGGGAATAATACGTATTTGCATGAGTACCTCTGAACCATAAAAGCAATTGCCCTGGTGTTTCGGTTAACAGGTTGTACGAAGCTAGTGGAATCCAAGTTCCATACACTGCCAGGGAAAGA
>NW_010421531.1:61487-69556 GCF_000710305.1 Buceros rhinoceros silvestris | reverse complement strand
GAGAAGAGCAGCATCAAGGATGTGTCTGGCAGGTGTACATGTACACTCTTGAAAATGTTACTAGTACGGTATATTGTTGGCAGCCATCAAAGTGCCTGTGCACCTCTTGGTCTGATTTAGTTTAGCTATTTATCAGCCAAACACTATTTATTTTAATGGGGTTACCCTGGAGTGGTACAAAGTGATGTCAGACCAAAGATGGCCAAAGGCTCCATGGTTCACACGAGTACTGAAGAACGGTAACTTTGTGAAAGTTACACGACACCAAACTTTACGTAGTAGGTATTAATTCAGTTAAAAAATAATCACTTGATTAATTGTTAAATTGCCAGATTTTACTTTAAAAGTAACTGTTGATCACATCCACTCACTCAGCATCTTTTCTGCTGTCACTTGGTGAAGTAAATATGAGATCCTGGAGTGAATTAGGTTGCCCAGTGACTGTCCAGTGGCATCTAAAGATAAAACCCTACACATGTATTTAAACTAAATATATTGTCAAAGACTTTGGACTCAGAAACTACTGCCAATCTTTAGTAATTTTCCTGGATCTCTGAACAACCTTATCACAAACTCTTAACTGCAAATATATGAAGACACATTGGATTGTTGGGGATTGCTTCTATACCTACATTAAACGCATCTTCAGGCTCCTTTGTCTGAAGTGGCATTGGGATTCCTCAGCTCCCCGAGATGTGACGTGCAGGATGTACTTCTTCCCCCAAATTTCTAGGGAAAGGACACACTTGTCAAGCATTCAGTCATACTCATCTTTACATTCAAAGTAGGTTCTTTGTGTGAGTTGTCACACAGAGAGAATGATGGTGTAGAAATAGAGGCTTCAAGAAATCAGTTCCATCAGTCTACTCTGCATGATGCATCACCAGTTATACGTGTTTATAAGTCATTGTGTGCCAAACAAAACTATCTTTGTTCTAATTAGGTGAATGTGGAGAAAATCTGCATTTTAATAATTTATGGATTATAAAACAGAAAAGCTTTTTTAAGAAAATACATTTTAAGTTGCAGTGAAGCAGTATGGATATGGCATTCCTTTAAAAGGGCACAGATGCATTTGGACTTGACTCTGCTTTTCAGGTAGGCAGTAATGCCATATAAATGAAGTGGCACCAGTGGGAGAACATAGGTGGTATCACTAAGTTTGTAACGGCCCACGTTGGTGGGCATGCAAACAATGAGTGATTTTTAAAGCATTACCTGCTGCTGATGCCTGAGCAACACAGTGACAGATTACTAACACAGTTGCTAACCATGATCAAAATCTAAATATATAGCAAAAGTTGACTTGAAAGTTGAAAGCAGTGCCGGCTTTCATGAAATTTTAAGAATTTGACATGTGTTTAAATACTCCCCATGAGCTCCATGTGCTCTCCATGAGCTGGAGCGCACAAGAGCCCAACAGATTGCACCTGAACTGCGTGGTGCTGGGTGCTGCACAAAGCTGAGGAACTACCCAATCTGGAACTGTATTGTAGCGGCAATAACTAATTGGCATCAAAAAGCATTACAAAGAGCCTTCTGCGGTCAAGTTGGAGGCAGCCTGCTCCACTCTGTGGCATCTGCGTCGTGTCCTGATGCACCCCAGGCAGCCTTCCCTCTGCCTTTAACGTGATCAAAGGGAAAGCAACAGGCATAGGCCCTCAGCAAACCAGAGGCTCTGTCTGGGATGGCTTGATGAAATGAGGCATTGCCAATTGCACCTGTCCCACACTCCACGTGTAAGGAGTAAGAAAGGTGCGATGCAGACAAGGGTTAGTCCAAGCGGTTGCTGTCTGTGCGTAGTGTTACAGGGAATACCTTCACTAACAAACAGAAGTACCTTCACGTTACCATGAGTGCCTATATAAGCTGTGGGCTGTCAGTACTACCCTGGCATAACCAAACAGGAGCAGTCAGTAGCAGTGCTAATCTGTGGATAAAAAAAATCATACAATATTGTGTTCTAACACGTATGTTATGAGAGTACATCAAGATAACATTTAAAAGGAGCAGTCTGTAGTATAGCTTAACTACTCTGTGTTGAATCTGGTTCTGCCCAATGATAACAGTATGAAGGTAAATCTAAGTGAGAGTTCCATTGTCAGCTAAGGCAGTGACTGAAACGTCCCGACCCCCTTTATTTTCCAAAGCACTGTAATAAGTTTATGATAACCTGCAGCTTTTCTTTACCTGGCACATTAGTGTGAGTATTGCTTCCAAATTGTCTTTTGTCGTCTATCAGTAACTTTTTATCTGTCAAGTATGTTAAAAATTAAAGATGATGTAAATGAATGTGATTATTTTTTACAAAATGTACAGACCATGATGTTGTATAGATTAATGTGTGTAAATAGATTCCTTTTCATACTGTGATTCGCTATACTTTTCTTCTGGTTTTGCTCTTTTGTTCTTTTCTGTTCTGAGTTTTTGATGTCACATACCTAAAAGCCTTCTCTGAGATATTGTCTATATAAAGCTGTGAACAAATAAGCGTTTACATCTTTATGCTATTAGAGATAACAGCAATTAATAACACCATAATGGACTGAAGAGGAATCAGAGAATAAAAATTTTAAAAAGTTTTGCACAGAAATTCTGTTATTTCTGTTAAAACAAAAAGCATAAAATGCTGCAGCTTTCTTACTGATTCAGTGGATCACAGCCATGCTGAATGTGGCGAAGTTGATATTTCAGTTTTTAGTTCAACGGCTGTAAGACACACACGTTAAAGAAAACCAGACCCTATGTAAGGTACTCCACTGAGGAATATGTAGCTTCAAGACACTTAGATGCGCTTACAGGGGTGTGAGAACAGCAGACGCGTAGAGAAGATCCAGGTGATCCCATGTGTTTTGAATGTCAGCACTTCCACAGCCAGTACGTACTGTCAACTTCCTACATCTTTCTTAAATTCATTGTCCAGTTATCTCTCAGAAGTACAGTGATACAGGAAATACTAGAACTAGAACAAAGGAAAGCTGTGAAACCTTTTCTGTAGAGGGAACACCATATACCATGTATTTCTTCTCTAACAGATATGTGTCTGTTCATATATCTGTAATGTATGTTTTTTAGAAAATCAGATTTTCAAAGCTGAAAATGGTCCTCCTCCCTTGGCAGCTCAGGACTCCTCAACACTGGAATTGTGTTGCACAGAAAGTGAAAGGCTGAGGCTGCTCCTGCCATTGAATTGGCACAGGGAAGAGACACACCGGGGCGAGACTGGCAGTGGTGCGTTGCTTGTGGGGCCAGCCAGGGAGCTGAGCAGGTGTGGAGGAGGAGGTGGCACCTCATGGGGCAGCGTACCTCCTCTGGCAGCAGCTCCAAGAGGGACAAATGATGGAGTGCTGTTTTGCTGTCTCTCATGGACCAGAGAATCAACCCCCTTCTGTATGTATCTATATGTATCACGGAAGCTACATCACCAAGACAGGTCTTCTGAACCTTCGGGAGATCTGAGTTCTCATCCTCTCCCACCTTATGTGTGTGCCTGTATGAGCTGCATATCAGTCTGAACCCTTTTGCAATCAATTACTCGACTGCAAAGCACTTTGGTGTCCTTCCTCCCCATGTCCTCTCTACCCCCCTTGCTCTCTACCGTGTCCTCAGCATGTTCTCTCTACCCCCTTGCTAATTGGGTGGGCCTGCAACCACATCCTGTTGACATCTGCAGATGAGCTGCTTTAAGACTGATGAGCCTAAACGTGCAGGAGAGCCAGGGTGCAGGGGCGCAGGGGTGCTGGCAACTGGACCAATTCCTACCAGTGCTGAGAATGGCACTTGCAGGTTTCCATGGCAAGTCTGAGACCAATCAAATGCAAAAAATCAATCCCTTTCAAAAAGTTCTGGATAATTTTAACACCGTTAGTGCTGACAGACTCCTGTAGCTAAAGCAAAGGATGTCCCCAGGATAAAAGCAAAAGTCAGTGCATTGGGGAGGGGAGAGAGTAAGGGAGCCTGCTCTCAAGAGGCGGCTTAAATCAGCGGACACTTTTATTACAACTTCTGCAGGGTTATGGGCAGTATTGGCTGCTGGAGTCCCTTAGCGCTGTGCCCATAACCACTGGTCTGCAAGCAGGTTTGAACACAGCCCAAAGCTGCCAGTTTTCTCTGATAGTACTAAGGAGCTTCTAACCAGGATATTCGGAACGGTAAAGGAGATCTGTGTCTGGGATGGTGAGAGAGTCACCGCCTGCCTTCTCCTCATCTCTGTAGCAGAGTTGAACCAAAGAACCACAGCAGACAGCAAAAGAAAAGGTATTGCCAGCTCTCTGAGTGTGTAAAACGAGGTTGCTTTTGTAAGGACATCTTGCTTTCCCTTGGCAGCATGTAAGCCAAATCCCAATCTATCCATCTCCCAATTCCAGTTCTGTTTGCTCGTACCCAGGCAGAGGTCGGCCCTTAGGTGACAGAGTGACAGTGTAAAGGAAATTTACCCAGACCACGAGGAGGAACTGAACACTTTGTGAGAAGCCCGAGAGCCTGTGTTCAGGAGAAGCAGCAATCTGCTCCGCAAGCTGTGGTCGCTGTACAGAATCGGTGTGTTGCCTCCCTGCAGCACTGCATTGTCAGCCGAGTTCGGGAGTGACTTACTGCAGTGACGCAGTGGCAGGGTAGAGGTCACTGCAGTCGGCAAAAGGGATTCCTTGGACTGCAGGATGCTATTGAGTTAATACAGAGTTCCAAATAATCAGACCCCTCTGTGTCCAACTGAATAAAATAAAATGCTCTCTATTAATCCAGTTATATTATTTATAATTGACTGTATTTTAATACCCTCATCCTTCCTTGAGAACATAGGCTGGGATATATTGTGAGCTAGCTGTGATTTAGGGCGAACTATCATATTAAACCATTTAATAACTATATGTTGTATTGAACTAGTTATAGATTTTTTTCACATAGGAAAATTGTTTTTCTAGTAATATCCTGCAGAATATAGTATCTGCCCAGGGAGAGTCAATGAAATGTAAATTTTGGATTTGGAAGACAAAAGAAGTAAAAATAGCGAGCTGAGCTTTATGCTCAAGCCCTTCTGTATATCTGAGCTTGTGCCTTTGTAATTGAGACTGCTTCTCAACGCAATCCTGTTAAGCTGTGAAATCCTCTGTTCGGGAAGGCTTTGTTCAGCAATAGCCCTCAGCCATTGCTTATCCCGGCTTTCCTGCTTACATTCTTCACCTGCTCTTAATTAGTGCCTCGGCCTTTGGCTGCCTGTCTCTGTAGGATATGAAAAAAATACTCTGCAAATAATGAGGGAATCAGTAGGCAAGTTTATAACAGTATAATTAACAATAGATCCTGACTACTAAGGGACATGTTGTTATGTAGAGCTCTATTCTTGAGAAGCAATTTGAAAATTAAAATATAATCTGAGTAATGCAGAAAATTGTGCTGCAGAGCCAGGTGATGGATTGGACAATTTCATCATTCCTGCAGATTCGAGCTTCTGTTATTCAGATAAGTACCCAAACCATGAACTGTTTTAAAAAACAGATTACTTGACCTTATTACTCAACAATAAAAACATGAAGAAAAATACTGATTCCTTCAAATACAACAACATCTTTAAAGACTCAGTTTCTTTTTGCCTGTAAAGACCATAACATCCTGTTTCTATGATCAGGGCAATAATTTATCAATTTAGACACTTGAAAGTACCATTTTGTCTTGTAACATACGGAATGAATATCGTTAATAAGTTTTTTAAAAATCCTTTAAAGGCCCGGCATATACCTTGCTCAGGGCATAGCTCTGGTTACTTGTCCTGATGCCCCAAGAACGAGCTGACTCCAGCACGGAAGACACAAGCAACAGTGTTTTTTGTCATCAAGGCCCAGTTCATTTCTCTCTAACTTTAAACATCTCAGCTAAGTGTTCTATTTAAAAAACCCCTTTTTGGCTGAACGCTAAGACAAAAATCCAGTGCAGGCACTGATCCTGTCTCTGGGATATCTCACGCTCTGCCCCGAGGGAGGGCTGCACTAAGGACCTGCCTGATGCCTGTGAGGGTCTGCAGCGGGGAGACCCGTGTCCCCGCAGTGGGTTCCGCAAGCCCTGACCGTGCTGCTGCCCCTCACACACACGTTTCTCTCTCACTGGCACTCTGGCAGCGTTGTGCCATAGATACATTGAGGTTTTCCCATTCTTCCAGCTGCTTATGAAATCTGAATCTTGATTTAAACCAAGCGATCACTAGTTTCATTGTCTCACTCCCGTGACATTCGGTAGGAAGATATTTACTTTACATCCTTCTCTAGCTTCACCGTGGAGAAATACTGCATGTGTAGCAATGCTTTGAAACAGCTTAATGAGGAGGAGGTGGGTTGTTTAAAAGGGTTAATGTTGAATAGCAGCTGTTCTTGGATGCAAAAATGTTAGCAGAAGGAGTTTTTTGTGGTTCTGCCGCCTATTCAGATGTCCAGGCAAAAGCCAGATACTGACTGGCGTCACATAAATTGAGGCCAGAAGTTAGAAGGGTGGTTGTAATCACCAGAGGAGTGATGATTTGAAAAAGCCTTATGGCATCTAAGGAAGATTCCCGTTTTATATTCCTATCTACATGGCTTAGAGGGAGTCATACGGTATGAGTCTAAACCAGCAGGGGATTAGACCTCCCGACCCATGCACTTATACTATCCGTGCTCCCATACGACTGTGGGATCTTAACTGCAGTAAGAATCCCAAAGTTTTTGAAAGAAATAGGAAAAGTTAGGGGTATAAACTTCTCCAGATCTGAGCGTTTCAACACATAAATGAATCACAAAAATCATTAGGTTTTGATCTTTTCTCAGTTGCCATCATAAACCTCTCTATTAATACTATTTCAGATGCTTGTTTCAGCTGTAGATTCAGTCTGAGATGGCCCCTTTGTTCCTGAACAGAAACTGCTGTTGACGTAGATACTTTGGAAGCAAATTTGAGTGCTATTAAGAGACTTTTTTTTTTCTAAGTTTGTCTTCTCCCTCTATTGTGCTCTACATTCATCCCCAGCTCAGAAAAGTTCTTCCAATTACCTATTCACATAGTGATCCATGAATAGTACAACTGTACTTCTATATATGTTCTCCAAATGTCTGGGCTGAATAATTTATTTCCTGAGTTGTAATTATTCATCTCAGCATTTGGCAATATTTTTGAGTGATTTTAACTTTCCTCATGCAATATGTCATTGTTTAACAAATAGTGGTTTCTCTGGATAATCTGAATACTGAAGTATTTGGTTGGCTCATAGGGTGGAAAGTGGCTTCTGACCTTCTCAGTTAACTTGCAGTCCACTGATTTTAGTACATGTTAAAAATTCAGATTAACTCAAAATGATAAATTAAAAGAAAAACATACAGAGAAAGGATGTGAAGTTGGGGAATAAAATGGGGACAAAGCCAGTATCTTTGAGGAAATAAGAAGATGCTCTAGGAAGATGGAAGAGTAAGGGGAAGCTCGGTTTTGGTGGGGGGCACGAAATACAAAGGAGGTGGAAAAGGATTGGAATAAGAAGTAAAGAGCATCGCTGCAGTTCCCATTTGAGGCAGTAACTCACTGGGGACCATTATCATGGGGAACTGTGAATGATCTTCCAAAAATCCTTTCATTGAATACGTATGAAGCTAAACTAGAAGCTAAATTTTCAGAAACTTGCACTGCATATAAAACCTGAGCTCCAGATGCAGCTAAGAAATATAGACTGAAAAGTTGAGATATTCAGGTATGATCCACCTGTCAGCTGCTGTTCCGTATTTTCTCTCCTCCTAAACACAAATTTTACATATTTTGGGTGACATGAATGCTGTTTTTTTTGGCTCTCTACATATGACAAAATGCAAACTTTTCTGAGTAAAGAACAAAGTTGGAGTTGTTCAGCCTGGAGAAGAGAAGACTCCAGGGAGACCTTATTGCGGCCTTTCAGTACTTAAAAGGGGCCTCTAAGAAGGATGGGGACAGACTTTTTACCAGGGCCTGTTGTGACAGGACAAGGGGTGATGGTTTAAAACTAAAAGAGGGGAGATTTAGGCTAGATATAAGGAAGAAATCTTTCACAACGAGGGTGGTGAAACACTGGCACAGGTTTT
>NW_010421531.1:36457-61460 GCF_000710305.1 Buceros rhinoceros silvestris | reverse complement strand
GACTGCAGGGGGGTTTTACTCTGCAGCCTTGAGAGGTCACACACACAGAATCATCTGGTTGGAAGAGACCTTTAAGATCATAGAGCCCAACCTTTCACCCTACACTGCCAGGGTCCCTAAACCATGTCTCTCAGTGCCTCATCTACACCTCTCTTAAACATCTCCAGGGATGGGGACTCCACCACCTGCTTAGGCAGCGTGTTCCAAGGCTTCACAACCCTCTCTGTAAAGAAATTATTCCTGATACCTAACATAGATCTCCCCTGGCACAACTTCAGGCCATTCCCCCTCATCCACTCACTTGTTATATGGGAGAAGAGACCAACACCCACCTTTCAGGTAGTTGTAGAGAACAATAAGGTCCCCCCTCAGCCTCCTTTTCTCCAGGCTAAACAACCCCAGTTCCCTCAGCCGCTCCTTGTAAGACTTGCTCTCCAGACCCTTCACCAGCTTTGCTGCCCTTCTCTGGACATGGTTCAGCACCTCAATGTCCTTCTTGAAATGAGGGGCCCAAACTGGACACAGTGCTCAAGGTGTGGCCGCACCAGCGCCAAGTACAGGGGGACAATCACTTCCCTGCTCCTGCTGGCCACACTATTGCTGATACAGCCAGGATGCCATTGGCCTTCTTGGCCACCTGGGCACACTGCTGGCTCATGTTCAGCTGGCTGTCAACCAGCACCCCCAGGTCCTTTTCCTCTATGCAGCTTTCCAGCCACTCTTCCCCAAGCCTGTAATGTCGCAGGGGGTTGTTGTGGCCTAGATGAACTTTGAAGGTCCCTTCCATCCCAAACTATTCTATGATTGTATGATTCTAACACTGATTCATCTGCTAAGACAGAAAAGGCAAAAGCCTTTCACACCACCAGATCAAGAAAGCATTTTTACACCAACAGGCAAATAAGGTAATACATTTGGAAGGCATTTGATGTAAATCACGATTCTTGTTCTCATCACCATACTCAAACACTGTGGTATTAACTATGTCAGCTGAAGGATTATGTTTGCTGTCATTCCCAAAGCCAAAATCAGTAATGGCAAAATAAAATTCTCTGGGCGTTCATATGGCTTGAACTATTTCCACTGTATCAGGTATTTTTTTCGTGGACCCAGCATGGCTTTTTTTCTTCCATTTTCTGAAATGAAAACACAGTAATTTTGGTTTTCACTCTTCTTCTTGCATCCAGGTTGTATATGTTTAATTGCAAATGATTTACTGATGATACAATCTCAGTAGCCATCAGGCTGCTAACCCATCAAAGTACAGCTCAGAACCCGCTAAGCAGAATGCCAGGTTCTGATGATGACTCATTAATTTTCCCTTCAGTTTTCTACTTGTGAATAGTGAACATTTTTTTTTTTTAATAAAACTTAAAGTTTGCCAGCTGCCTTTGAAAAGCCATAAATTTCAGACATGCAGGGTCAAATTCCTGTAAGGTAACCTACAGCCTATCCCAACCTTAACTATACCTTTGCTATTCCTGACATATACTTTTAATCTGTTTTTTATGTCCCTCAGCAAAAGGGGCTAAACAACCTTCCCAGGGCAGAAATCCCACCAGGGAAGGTTTTTTGTCACAGTCTGTGGCTGGTGAAAGACCTGGGCTTTGTGTACAGCCCTTCCTTAGTTGGGATCCACAGATGTCCTGATATTACAGTAGATCTGTGCTGGAAAATAATTGCTGCTCTAAAGTAAAAGTCTGCAATAAGTTTTAGTCCAGCTTCTGCAATGAACAAACAAACAAAAAAAGGCAACAAAAAGCATATCTGTCTATCATAAAGTTTTTTATTACTTTAAATACTCAAATTTTCAACTACTGCTCTACTGAATCTCCGGGGGTTGTACCAGTGACGGTATAGTACCAGCTTGGAGTATGTGCCCATCTACAGCGGAACATCCTCTTAGGCCCATTCAAGTATCTTGCTGAGTACATTTCGAGCTTTAAACCTATATTTAAGTCCCAAAACATCAGTGGATCTTAAGGAGCTGTTCTGGGGTTTTGCTGATCATAAACACAGCTTAGAGCAGCAGTGCTTGTTCTTCCCCTGCTTATGCTTCATGGTTTCAATTATGTAAATTATACATGATCTTGAGAATCTTTTCCAATACTTACCCATCTTATTAGCATCTGTTTGTAACTCATCTTTTGCATTTCCCCAGGAAGCAGTTTGCTCTTTTGCAAAACTATGAATACTTTATGACGCTGTACGTATTTCCCTTTAATTTATATAGACATTACTTGTTTGCTGGCAGTGCTCTGCACCTTATTACTGTCTTTGGATACATTTTCAGAATTGTTTTGTCAGGAGAAGAACAAGATCAGAGCTACAGCTGAGACGAGACAGTCATAAGATCCTTCGGAGCAGGAAGCTGAGACTGGAACATTAAGCTAAGCAGGAGAGTGCCAAGGCACAGAGCTGAAAGACCAAATCATATCAACCTGCTGCGGCAACAAGCCTTGAGCACCCGTTCTGCCATGGGCAGAGCAAAGGAAACACAACCAGAGCCTCCCGCAGAGGGGTCTGAAACCCTTCCGAGCGATCTTGGTGTTGACATAAATTGACGCTCCACTAGAAAAGCATAAGCAGAAGGCTTGGATCAGACGCACCAGTGCTAAGGAAGCTCTTTTGAAGGTTTTAGTTGACTTGTTTCAGCGGGTGATTTTAAGAGCAATCTCATCTGGGTCTGCTGGACCGCAGTGCAGACAGCCCCAAACTTGCAGGATGACCTCCCACATGTGAGTTCCAATGGGATCTCTAGCTTATACATTAAAAAGTCTCACTATCATTGCTCAAGATTTCTGTTTATTATTTCAGATATTTTTGTGCAAATGTTTAACTCCTGACGTAGTGTTTCAATAACTGAGGTGACTGTTAATTATGGATCCAATGTATGGCTTAAGAATATGATGAGAGTTAATTAAATCAAGATAGCTTTTATCATAGTTGATTACTAATAACTTGAGATATTTGATGTAGCACTACTTGGAATAGATTCTACCAGGCTTACAACTATGTTACAGCAGAAGGAGAGACCTTGAGTATATAAAAAACAGTTTGAGATTTTGAAGGGATAGGACACAGTGTGCTGTTCACAAGACATAAGCACAACCAGCCAAGATGCAGAGGGTAGTAGGCCAGATTTTGTTTCTTCTTTTCTTGATGAATAACTTGCAGCTAGCTTCTAACCGAATTTCAACTGACATTAAACAAGTAAACACTCCTGCAAGCCCATCCAGTCCCAGTATCACTTACCATTCTTTTAAAATCAGCCATTGTAATGTAAATGAGGAATTCAAATAAGGAGAGACGTGACTCCACTAGATTCTCCTTCTAACTTCCAATGCAATCCTGTTTTTAAAACTGGTGTATGTCCTGGATGGGTAATAAGAATAACGGTCTATATCACTGTTTGTAGAGCTGAGTAATTCTAAATGACGTTTACAGTAATTCCTGCTTCTTCCTACAGCATCGTTTCTCATACACAGTTTCTTTCATCTTTTCTCCCCTACCTAGCAATATTAATTGTGATTTATCAAGTGCTGTTTTAGTTACCAAGTTAAGATGGTACATCTCAGAGGTGATGACTGGACGCTGAAAAGCATAGGATGTAAATCGCTAACACAGGACACTGAATTAGTACGGAATTTTCTGTGCAATTAATGATTGAACTTGAGAACGGTACAGTGTTTGTAACATGCTTAAGGACCTCCAGGACCACTTGCACCACACGAATGAGGTAATTGTTATTAAAGTCACGTCCTTGATGGGGAAAAATAAGAAAGCTAGAACTTGTGACTTTTTCCAGGTCAACAGCAATATCAGTAATTGAAAAATAGAGATTTGCTTACAGATAATATTAGTGTTCCAGCAACAGACAATTATTTGGAGTTACAAGTGAGGGCCGACTTTCTATTTGTCTGCAGAGCTTCAGATTGTCATAAATTTACTTCAAATACCGTTTTACTCAATGAATCACTCAATTAGATTCTGAGATCTCCCTGCAAAGAGAAATAATTGGTGCAAAACAATTATAAAGTCTGCAAATACCTGTTGTAAACTTATTGTGTATATGTCTGCTAGTTTTCGAGGGGTTTTGTTTGTTTGTTTACCTATTTACAAACCAGACCCAAAAGCCAGAATTTTCATGTGCTTATGCATGCTAGAAAGCCTTGTCACACCCATTTGTCTGTTACAGAGCTCTGCTGCTTTGTTTCTTGCTCTTGCAAGGGAACACCTTATGATTCTTCTTTTTCCAATAAGGAAAATTTTCTCCTTGAAACTGTGTAATATTGCCCATTTTATACTTTTATTCACATATTTCTGCTTTCATATGTCATGTCCTTTTAAAAATGCTCTAGTAAAACCTTTTGCATTGTCATATGAATAATTTTCAAAGCACATTTTTTGCCAGATTCAAAGCTGTTTTCTCCATGTGAGACTGTAAAAAGGTCTAAAGACGATATCACAGGTGATGAAACAGGAACAAAGCTACTTAATTTGACTAATAACCCTTTCCCTAGTACATACTGTTTAGGACCCCATTCCAGTCATATCCTATTCCATTCATGGATTAATCATGGGTATATTGGTGGTATTTGTGAGGTTCAGCTCACAATATTTATTTCGGAGAGTGCCCACCAGAATTTAAATAATGCAGTATATGCTGCGTATTGCCATCCCTAAATGACTTTGCATAAGGAAGGGCAGCTTACTTCTGTATGGAACTGGAAAGAGCAATTGAACTGGTTTTGTTGGGAAGGAGCAAGACTGTGATCAGTCAGTTAATTAAGCAATCAAAGTGGGGTTTTTTCTGATACTGCAGGGGCTGCCACTTCACATTATTTGTTAGATTAGTTTCACTGGAGTGGAGTTGAGAGCAAAGGGTTTGGTTTCTGTCTCTCTCCCGGAAGCCAGCAGCAGATAGCTGCTGCACAGCAATCGTCAGGTTCCTGGTCCAGCCGGCAAGGGAAGAGAATCGCAGTGTTTTAGCACAGGCACCAGGTGTGCTGATAATCAACCCGACCTTCTCTCTCCGATACTTTAGCAACAGCATGATTCTGCCTTTTTGTGCACATCCATCCCAAAAAGAAAATCACTTGGCAAAATAGGGTTATTTTTAGCTGAGTTATTTTAACACAGCAGTTCCCAGCTGTGTTTCACCATGCTGCCTGGGAAATGGTTTATTCGGCACACTGATAGTTGGTGTAGGCAAAGGAATGAGGGTGGGAAAAGGGGGTCAGAGTATGCTTAAATGACAAAGACAGACTTGTCACACTCTGCCTTCATGTGGGGGCAGTATAATCCTACCTGTGGCCTTTCAGAGGCGCTACAAGTTGAGTTTTCTTAGAGCAGGAGCAATTAGTAAAGACTGAATGTAGAAAAATTTTAGTAGCTTGAAGAGAAGAGACTGAAGCGTGGCAGACGAAGAGGGAAATAAAAAAAAAACATCATGAAAGATAAGATTATGCAGTATTTCATGTTTAAAATCTTCAGTGCATGAGTAATTTGGACTCCTACGAAGAAACAGAGTTAGTTCCAGGTGTAGACACCCTGTAATGCACAGTAATGAAATCTAATTTATATTAATCTCTTGCAGGTCTATTCTGTCTCAAACAAATGTGTTATAGTGCTTTGCAAATACAATCTAATAAATTTTCCTCATTTACTAGCTTGATAGAACTAATTACAATTTTCTTGGAGGAAAACTGAATGTTTCAGATAAGCGTAGTTCATACAGGAAGTGTGTGGCAGTCCAGGATATAGTCCAGACCTGCTGAATCGCAGCCCTGCTATTTAGCGATGAATTCAGCTTTCCTTAAACTCGACTTCTTCTGAGTCACATCTCATACTCTAACACAGCCTCCTCCCCCACCAAAGTTTTAATTCAAAAAAGGATTACGAATAAGGATTTGGAGTGGATTTAGGGACTTTTGGTGAAGATACACATGGAGACAAGCCTCAGCCTGGTTTGACACTGATAAGGAAGGAAGAACACATAAACTTCAAGAATAGACATTTTTGAAAGTTTTAAATTGTTATGATGCAGAGTTGAATGTAAAGTGTGCCAAGAGGAAGTATGCTGTCATTAACACCATCTACTCCTTCCCTGGATGACAACAAGGTCAAATCAGCCATCTGTCTTCATCATTAAAGACTTGGTAAATAATGACCTGATCATAAATAACAAAAATGGAAGTGGAATAGCTTGGAAACTCATGAGCATTTTGAAATGGCAGGACCCGTGTTACCCAGCATCTGAAATACTTCTAAATTACTACAAATTGTGGATCAATGATTACTAAACTGCATACTGGAAGGAAACTGGTGATATAAAAAGTAATGAGAAAAGCCAGAACTGAACATTAGTAATTTTCTTCATAAAAAGCAAGTTTCCATGACTCATTCATATACTATCAATTACATGTGTTAAGAAGCTGAATTTTATGATTAAAATAGTCAGCTAAATTTAACTCTACCATTACCTTTATGTTCTTGCAGAAATGTTTTGCCCTGGCAGTTGCAGAGAACAGCAAAGTGATTGTGAGCATAGGTTATGATGACATCCGCCCATAAACCTCATTTACTGCTTATGTAAATGTGTGGATAATGTTGAGGGTTTTTTCCATTCTTCTAGATATTTGCTTGCCAAGGTGACACTTTTTAATTCACAGCTGCAGTGTGTTTTATTTTTACAGATGCATTTTCAGTCTTTTCATAAAGTTGTTATTTACGTGCAATGTGAACTGAACTTCCTAATGTCCTGGACTGAGATGTTTAGAGATTGCTGCAGCCATACTGGCCCACATTAGGCATGAAGACTTTCACTTCTTCAGTCTTGGTTTGTGTTCAGCTGTGAATAACTTCTCTGAGAACAGGAACATAAATACTGTACTATATCGATCCAGAGAAAAGCCCGGGTGATAAGTCTGCCTCTGGCAGGAGTTTGCAGTGGATGCAGGGGGGAAAGTGATGGGAACAAAACTGTAGATGAAATGACTCTTTCCTGCATGCCTTCTACAGGTTTACAGCTTCTAGTAGTCTGTGAATATCTTGAGTTAAAGTTGCATCCAGCAATTGCTTACTACTTAATATTCACTCTTCGGTTTGTCTCCATGAATTGGACTGAACACAATTATATCTTTTTGACTGTTGCAGCATCCTCATAGTCTGAGGACTACAGTTTCACTATGCATTGGCCAAAAAAGTAATTTTTATTTTAACACTGTAACCTAATAATTTAATTGGGTGTTCCTTCAGTTTTATATTAAGAGAAGTTTTGACTAATGCTTCCCTTGTTGCCCCATTCGTGAGCTGACTCTAGGGTACCTCTCTGCAGTCATCACTCTTCTAAACCAGTAAGTGACAGTTTATTGTCCTGGGTTTGGCTGAGATGATAGAGTTAATTTTCTTCATAGCACCACGTAGGGTGCAGGTTTGGATTTGTGACCCAAACAGCGCTGATAACACAGGGATGTTTTAGTTATTGCCGAGCAGCGCTTACACAGTGTCAAGGCTTTCTCCTCTGCTTACACCGCCCTGCCAATGAGAAGGCTGGGGGTGGGCAACAGACTAGGAGGGGACACAGCTGGGACAGCTGACCCCAGCTGACCAAAGCTGACACCATGTCATGTCATGCTCAAAAATAAAAGCTGAGGGAAGAGGAAGAAAGGGAGAACATTTGGAGTTGTGGCATTTGCCTTCCCAAGTCACCGTTACACGTGATTGCTGAACCCCTGCCTGCCCATGGGACACAGTGAATGAATTCCTTGATTTGCTTTGTGTGCAGCTTTGGCTTTACCTGTTAAACTGTCAGCCCAGGAGTTTTCTCACTTTTACCATCCAGTTTCTCCCCCACTTCCCACTGGAGGAGAGTGAGTGGCTGGCTGTGTGGGGCTGAGCTGTGCCTGTTGAGGTTAACCAACAACAGTTATTTAATCTGTCCCAATACAGGAGATGCTCTGTCCCTCTGATGATCTTCTTCCATCTTTGTAGCATCTCTAGCTTTGCTGCATCCCTTCTCCAACAGAAATCAGAGCTGCACACAGCAATAAAGAAGTAGGTGCATCACTGATTTGCACAACAACTTAGTGATGATCACTGTTTGTTAAGAAATACAAATGAAGGGAACTTACTTAAATAAAGATCCTTACTTAATATTCTCTTTGACTTTTGACCACCACTGGCTGCCAATACAGCATTTTCACTAACATAGCAAAAGGCACCTTTTTGAGTGCTATAGCTCATGTATAGTGACTATAGCCATCTACACATCCAGCTAAGGGTTTTATTCCCCATCTCCAGACTTTTGTCAGGAGTATCTTTCAGAATAAAACTGACTTAAAGCAACCTCAGAAAAGAATACATCAGAAACTGCTGACCCCCATCCGTAATATATTAAAATTCTTTTCAGAAACCCTACCTTGAAAGCCGTACAGCACAGAAGTCCTATGGATTTACATTAAATATTTGAGAAAAGGAGAATTGTTGAATATGAATCTGAATCCTTCTATCAGCAGAATATTCTTTTCTGTAACATTTTGTCTCTCTTTTCATTATATGGCATAGCAGCAGTATTTTGAATTCATTGAAAAGTAATTTATAATCAGTAGAATAGAGATCACAAAAAGCTGAATTTAATATCCACTTCTTTTCGCATCTATCTGCTGATGAGCCTTTCACTTTTTTCCTCATGCGGTTTTGCCCTGTCTTAGGAAATACTGCAATTACAGTCAAGTAAAATCAATGCAGCCTTTAATTAGAATAATTTGATTCCTAAGGAAACAATAAAAAAAAAAAGCCAAGTAACTAAAACCAGTTACTTCAGCTACAGGATTTTGGTATGACTTCATTTTCATCTTCATTTGAAGAGCTTGTAACAGAATGCCTCTTCCTTCCATAGAAATGGTTTTACCTATACGAATAATAAAAAAAAAGATATTCTAATTCTCAAATATTAGCCATGAGTCCTTTTAACTAACGTTCACAATTGGAAATGGATGAGAAATGGTGAGAGGGATTTCAGTTAAAAGGAAGAAGGTCATTCTTGTTAGTTTATCACGGATTCTCAGAACGGTTTATAAAATGGGAAAATATGAAGAGGTGAATAATCTCATGGAATTTATATTAATTAAATTGGGTCAATAACAATAGTCTAATGAAAGGCTCATCTAGGGAGACACAGATTAAATGGTTGTTAGGTGTTTTAAACCTAACAGAAGTCTGCTAATTTTCTCTTTACAAATATGTAGTTATTAATAATTGATAATTAGATAAGGCTATGCCTTATCTTCAGGAACATCTGAGAGCCTAAAATAAGGCTTCCCAAACTCTGTTTAACTGAATGACACGATCAGACTGAAAAATACTATAGCACGTGTGTGTCTGCAGTTGCTTCCTGTCTCTCCCAAGACCTGATGTGTCTTGAGCAACTGCTACATTTGGAGCCACCGAACTGCAAAAGCCAGCACTGATGTGAGTGAAGAGATACTATTATTTTGACAGTCAGTTTCTTGCCAAATACTCCCAAATACTCCCAGTTTAATAATAAAAAGAAGGTGGGTTTTCCATTATTTCTCTGTCTTTACCCTTTCTTCCATGTTACAGATTCTTCCCCTGCTGTTTGTCTTTTGCTCGGTTTAATACTGATTACATGATCACTCCAACACACACTTCCTATAGCTACTCTGGCTCTGGCTTTTTCATAGTTGCAGTGCATGTACGACAACAATACTCATAAATTCAGAACTTGTGAGAACAAAGCATCAATGATGGAACGGTTGCTTTCCTGCAAGTGCATTGAGGGGGAGGAATATGAATACAGACTTTAATTTCACCTTTTTATATAGTTGGCATAACAGTTCATAGAATTTTGTTTGGGGACACTTTCAGTCATTTGTTGCTGTTATTTGACTGTTGCATAATTTGCCATTGCACCTAAAACACCTCAATTTTTAACAATAAAAGATTTTAGTACCGTACACTCAAGTGACTTGAAATTCTCTGGCATAAAACGTTCTATTTCTTCTTTCATGCTTTTGCTATAAATATTTCTTTAAAACCCCACGTTTTGAGGTGATAGTGGGTAATTTTTCTCTAGGGTATTCCCCAGACCAGGGAGAAGAAGCATGGCACTCAGATCAGCGTTTCTCGGAGGAGGAGTGTCTTCCCCGCAGTCCCAGAGGGACCAACTCCATACCACACCACTGCCGTGGGAGTGTTTTGTCCCCAGGTTCATCTCAGACAGGAATGATTTGCTGCTATCAGTGAAGCAGGGTTGTGGTTTTCCCCACACCAGATGATTTTATAATGCCTTTGCCAGTGTGATAAAAACCTCAAAGGGACTTTAAATTGGCCATTTTGGTTTATCTTTTAGCTGACTCCCGGAGGTATTCCTGTGGTTTCTGTGGGGTTTAGCAGCAGATGAGTTACTGGTGAAACAAATCTGAATGCCCTGCTGACCTCTAGAATGAAATGTGTTTATCTGGAACTCCTCTGGTGCTCTGAAGTGTTTTTCACGCCTAATTCTTAAACAAAGTTTTCATATCTTGAAAAATATCTCTTCCTTCCTACCTGCCCCTGTGGGTCTGGTCTCCCGGGGGAGGGTCGGAGCCCTGCATCCCCCCGTGGTGGGGATTTGGGGGCCACAGGGACCTCTGGGCAGGCAGAGCCCGTCCCACCCCAGCGAGGAAAGCGGGGGGACACGGGGGGCAGCCCCAGCCGTGGACATCGGGCCCCTCCCTGGGGATGGGGACAGCCGGGAGCCTCTCCCACAGCCCAGAGACAGCAACACCCTCGGCGCCAGGCAGCAGCAGCTCAACCCTGACACCGGGCCATCCTCAGAGCCGTGATAGCCTGCTTTCCCTGCACATGGTAAGGATTGTTCTTGAACAATGCCAGATAATAAATTTTCCTCTTAACATAAATTATTTGCAGTGTCCTTCATTAAGAACCACTCACAGCATTCAAGGCCCATTCGCAGTGGCCCGTTAATCATCTGTTACTCGCATAGCAAGAGTTCCTGTGCATGGGTTTGCGCCATGAAGGTTTCCATCAAAACACAACGGGTTTGTGAACCTATTCTCAGCAGACGTGCATCTCTGAGTATGAATGAGCACGTGGTTCCTCCAGCAGAAATCCGTGAAATAAGTCATCTGCCGAGTACTGCAGTGAACTGAGTCAAGGCACAAATTGCCAGAGCAAATAGATTCGCTCAGATAAATCCAAACCTGCCTGCTCTGACAGTTTTCAAACAGAGCCTGTATTTGTGCGCTGCCTTGCGGTCCGCAGTTGTGTTTGTGGAGTGCCATTTGTAGAGCAGGTAATTAAATTGCTTCATGGATGCTCTCGAAATTTGCTTAATGAGTTTAAAACAAAGCTTGGTTTTATGATTATTTCATATCTCAGCATTAATGAGATTACTATGAGATCAAACATTAAGGGAAGAAACCCCATAATTAATTTTTTTAAATTAAATTTCATTAGCAGCCCAAAGAAAACATGTAGAATATAAGGATCATTAATGTCACATTCAGTAGCACATATGATGGCAATAAAAGTCCAAATAAAACAGATCAGTTTGTAGGGACGCCAGGGATAACTGATGATGAAGATCTATGCAACGACAGCTGAGTTGCTGCTGGGTTGCTACAAAGCTATTTGAGTTAATTTAATGGCACAATACCCCTGTTTCAGTGTATTCAGTGATTTGGTATTGAATTAGTTCAAGTTACAAGGAAGTGCCTCAGAAGCCAAGCAGCATAATTACCATTATGTGCTGACAGGATAATCTCATCTTTTTCATAGACCCTGACTAAGCAAATCACTCATGTGCCTGGTTCCCTGGCAAAACATTTATATTTGATTAAGAATCCCATACACATGAAGTATGTGCCTGAAATACAGTACGACCAGTTGTCAAGGGTTAGAGCTGGGCCGGCTGCTAGATGAGTGGCAGATGATCTCTAATACTTGCCGCCCCTTTCCCCGCTGCCCAAAGAGGGGAAAGAGAAAAGGAGAAATGGAGAGAGACTGATGGATTGGAGAAGAAAACCAAAACGGCTTTAATGAGAATAATAATAACATTAAAACTATACAAATACATACATTACCAATACTGAACCCAACCCCCTGATGGCAATCATGTCATCATCACCACTGATGCTGTGGGCAGACACTGGGGATGGCCCAGGCTGGGCTCAGTGGCAGACGGGAACCAGATGCAGGAGCTGGATTCTGGAACTGGATTCAGGGGTGCATGGACTGGGGTCAAAGGCAGAAGGGACAGAGACCTACACAGACACTGGCCATTGAAGAGGAGAGCAAGAGAGAGCGAGACCCTCAGCTTTATGTATGAGGTATATGGAATGGAACGGAACACCTTGTGGTCAGTGTAGGGTCACCTGTCCTGTCCGCTCCTCCCCTCAGATGCTGCCTCTAACTTACTGCACCCCCACCGTGGCACACAGGATTTAGCAGTGACCTTGGTCTGCACAGGAGCAAGTACAAGCAAGAGCTGTTCTGCACCCCAGTCCCTGGTAGTGACTGTAAACACCAAGTGTTTTCACTGCTAGAAGCAGACACTGTCTGCTCAAATACGCCGTTAACTTCAGAAGGTGCCGTCCCTTAGAAGAGACTGAGCTGGAAAGTAAAATCACTGAACAGAATTAGTGCTGTTCTAGCTCAAACCAGGACACCAGTCATCACCTGTTTTTCAAGAGATTTAAATAGACCTTGGATCAGGTCCCATACTGCAGTGGTCTAGTTCCTGACAACACTTTCTCAACTGACAAGAATCTGGGAAGGTCCTGAAATATAATTTTATTAAGAATTACATTACAGAGTGAAGAGAGGGCATACAACACTCCATAAGGTTAAGTATTAGTGTGCTACTTCCTGGACCTACAAAATATTATTATTATATATTGATAAAAATATTCTCTTCCATTAGTTCTATTTTCTAATTCTTTGTGTTCATGGTTTAGTCCTAAAAGTAACACCCAAGAACAGGCTGGAGTGTTGTTTGGGCATGAACGTTCAGTGTACATGTCATGCAAGCTAAGATATTTTCAAGCAGGCTAGAGAAGTCAACTCATAGTTGCAATACACACTTTTTTATACACCCTTCTTAAGAGATATGTTGCTAACAAAATACTGGGTGTATGTGTGAAACAAATCAAGTCATTTCACAGTCGTTAAGTGTCTATTTATTTAATCCTTGTAAGAAGTACGACTCATATCCTTACACTGCTGAATTAAATTGATTTCGTTTGTCCATTGCTTTTACGTTTGAGATTTTTGACATCGAGAGAATTGGATGTCTTTAGGCGAGATGTGCCATTTAGTGTTCTATAGTGAAATAGCACTGACCTACACATACGTCAGCAATAGCATAAGGAACACTATGCAAAGAATAACAGAAGTTAATTTCCTCCATATTTTGAGTTATCTGAAAATTTTTAATATATTGTTGGTAAAGGCTTATTTTTATGAGAAATCCTTCTTCAGACAGTTTTGGGTTTTTTTATGCACCCTATGAGGCTGTCTATCAGCTCTTAGTAACATCTGCACTGAAGGTTTTGTTTGTCTTAGATTTGGATATTGATAATATGTGGGGAAAATGGACCTTTGACATTTGTTTCTGCAGAATGGACTGTAACCTCATAAGATGGGCACCACAGTTTAATGCGGTATGGTTATACTCAGAACCAAATATCTTCAGGTTAATGTGCTCACAAGTACTCCATGCAGTCTTAGAACAATGGCAGAGGTAAGAAATTTGTATCCATAGCAGCAATTCACAGTAACCAGTCTCTACTATTTACTGTCTGTTGTAAGGAAACCTAAAATGTTCTGCTCAGCAGGGAGGAAAGAAACTAGCGTCCCACTTGCTGCTTTTGTTAATAGGAAAGTGGAATGATTAATCGTTAAAGAGCAAAATGTAATATATTTGTGGGAACAATAATGCTATCAGTAAGAGCAACACGAGAGGGCATGTACACAAGAAACAAATCCATGTTAAACAATGTTGGTGATCATGGCATTTGGATAAAAATCAAGACTGAATTCCTAAGAGTTTTCAAATCTGATGTTTTTCGGTTTTCTAACCTCTGTGTAGGTATCTCGAGGTACAAAGAGTATCCTCTACCACCAGGGTCAAACATTTTCAGTGCTATCTATTCCCTCTTTAAAAGAGTGCTTTTACTCTGCAAAGTTGCAGCGTTTAGATGATCTTACTCATCTTGCCGCTTTACTCAGCTGTTCAGTTGTAGAAGCATATTTCATCACCATACTGTCTATGTGTCCTTTGGTTTTGTCTTTTCATTACTTCTTGCAGTTAGACAGTGTTCTATGATTATATCTACAATGGCAGAGCAAACACACAAAAACCACAGGCACTTAGAGAAGAAGGAGAAGATACGTCAAGACAGTAACTTCTAGGGCAAGAACCCTTCTTGTTAATGGGCCAATACTCCCTTATTCTTTAACCTAAACTGGAGACGGGAACGTTAATCATCTGAAAAGTCTCTTTCAAATAGCTATTTAGAGAGAGGGAGGCTTCTCTCATTTTTGCAAGAGAATTTTCTCATTTCCTTTTGCAAGGCATAAAGGCTAATAGGGAAAATAAGAGAGAGACTGATGTTTTAGAAGTTATCAAGGCTTCTGAATCCCACTGCTGCTAAAGACCGCTGACTAAAATACATAGGTGACTGGGTGTCATCATAGCCCAAGCCCCTTCTCCCAGAAAGACTACTCATCTACCAGCAGCACTTTGGTTCCTGTTTTGTGACTCTTCCCTCTAAATTTTATTGGGTTCTTTTAAACTCAGGACCACCATGTCCTTGAGCAATGACATCTGCATTTGGATAGAACAAGTCACAGGGTTTAGAGCAGGCACTAGCTTGACACATTTTCTTCTTTTCCTAGAAACCTTTGGCTTTGGAGTCCAAGAATGGGAAGACCTCAGGGATATCTATTCACTGCACTGATCTGGTGCATATTCAAAAGACTAGTTTAAATTCTAGCAGCCTAGGAACTGGTCGTGTTATTCTATCTGAAAAGGTAGTGTCAGTAAGTTTACAATGGAAAAGACATATCTTAGTTGTAATATTCTCTGGGAAAGCACTTCAAAGAGCTAATTCCTGGAAGAAGAGCATGAAGTCACGGGCGATATATTCAGTTAATGCTTATAAAATATGTGGAGTTTTGAAAGTACTGAATAAAATATGCTCACAGAAAATCAGACAGAAAGAAGACATTTTGTTCTTGGCCTCATAGTTTGTTTGGCAGTCCAAACGAAATATGGGGTGAGGGACACTCCCACTGTGCCAAGGGCAGGAGGCAAACATTTCGCTAGTGTTAAAACCCGGCTATCCAGAATCATGTCTAGGGTATCAGGCAAGGACAAGATGAGGGTCTGAATCACTGGCTTTTTTTCTGAGGCCTGTAACACTTCTCACCGGTCCTTCAAAGGTCATTCTCACAGAATCACAGAATCATTTTTGTTGGAAGTGACCTTTAAGATCATCAAGTCCAACCATTCAGCCTGCACTCCCAGGGTCCCTAATCCAGGTCCCTCAGCATCACATCTGTATTTCTCTTAAACAGCTCCAGGGATGGGGACTCCACCACCTCCCTGGGCAGCCTGTTCCAGTGCTTGACAATCCTTTCTGTACAAAGAGTCCGCAGAAGAAATCAGATGAGGAACAAGATGCTTTGGTGGCTGAGTATGACTAGGAACAAACACATGTAAAGTAAAAGCAATTTGTCAAGGATTCTGATACTGTGATCCTGGAGAGACATAAATATGTTATCAGATGTCACTGGATGAATGGGACCCCAGAGGAAGAAATCAGTCTTCCAGATACATAGGTACCACTGATGAAGATGCTTCAGGAAAGTACTTTAGAGAAGATGGCAGCTAAGATGTGTATGAAATCGCAAAGAGGTTCCGATGGAATGTTAAACTTGCAGCCTACCATCAATGACTACATTGCTGTGTACTCCACCCTGCACCACTCCAAAGCCTGCCACCTCTTTTCCCCAGGACACTAAACAGGAATACCCCATGCACAGCAAGGATGTTGTGGCACGTACCCTATAGTGATGGGATAAAGTCTGTTATCCTTCAAGACCATGCAAATTTCTATGTATCAAAGTAAAGTATCAATATCTCAAATACAATTTCCATGAACAGCTACAGAAATACCAGCCTTTAAGCTCCTGATGCAGAATGCTGTTCTACTTTTATGTATATTTTCACATATATTACTGTATATTCACAAGATACACACATACATTCCCTTTAACAACAGGAAAATATTACCTACATGCAACTGATGGTTTCTTAATTCCCTTTTGTTTAGTAAAATATATGTTTAAATAAATATTAAAGTGTCTAACAGCATGATTTCATCAAGATAAAAAACAGGCTGCAGTACAGTCTCTGTTAATTAATGGAAATATTAATAAAATAATGCAGCATCTTTAATGGCTAAAAAAGAATTTACTCTAATAATCAGTTGTAATTAAATGAAAGCCACATAGGAGACTTTATTTTGGAAACAACTTTTACATAGAAAACAGACGGAGTAAGTCAAGAAATCAAAAGAAAGAGAAACTCAGAACAGAGCTCACAATTCAAGAATGTTTTCTGCAGTAATTAGTGATAAATGTTTCTTCAGAGATATCTAGTTCAGTAGGAGGGGAAAACGTCTAATGAAATACATGCTGCTGTACAGAAAACTGACGAGTGAATTCCCTGAGTAGAGAACATGCCATATATAAAAATGAATCAGCATACAGATACAGCAACACCATGATATTGGCATTCGCATAAATATACAAGAGAAGAAAGAGGGTTTCTCAGTGATATCCACACTGAGCTTTAAAAAGAAAATCCCAGAAAGATGATTAGGAAATTTGTTCCAGTTCCAGGGAATTTTGCCTTGTCATTTTTTGATCTTAATATTTCCTACTTAATCTGACTGGTTGTGTAAATAGATCACAGAATCACGGAACCCCAAACCTTCTGTAAGGAACCTCAAGAAATCAGCTGACTTGCAACCTCAGTTCTCAAGGATCAGCTGAAGCTAAACCATTACTTCAGTGTTGTTGTGGCATGAAGACTGAAGGATCTCTCCTTATAAACTTTGCTGAACAATTTCTGAAGCATATTGTCTCACCTGTACTAAAAATCTTCTGTTAACAGAAATTCATAGAGTCACTGGGGAACATGCTTAGCAGTCTTTTTCTTTTTATTCTGAAGTGTTCAATTTCTTGCAGGCCATTAGTCTTCTGCTGTAATGGAGATAGGAGTTTACAGTCAGAAATTATTGTTTGCCATTAAATTACGTTGAGGTGTCCAGTGTATAGTTCATTTATACTTCACCCTGAATTTTTATAGTAATACCATGTGGCAACTGCCGTAGAGGAGATGGAAACCCTTTCTTAAATCATGCCGTATTGTCATCCCATAATATTTTCCAGGACATCTCAGTGCCGCTCTCTTTTTAAAGTCTCGGTAGAAGAGGGGGAAAGGGAACAAATGATGTTCATCTTAAATTTCTCACTGCTTGATTACTTTCACTGACATTTACATGGCAATACTTTTCATATATTTCAGTTTCCTCAATATGGGACTGTTTGACAAAATCACTTCATCATTAGGTCATTATTGCCACTCAAATAGAAAACATTTTAAATGCCATCACACTGTTTATCCCATAAATGAAGCACTCAAAAACTGAGTACAGTTTTATGAGGTCTGGGCAGTACTTTGCAGTTAGTCTGTTTTTCTGACAATGAAATATAAGCAGTCAGCCCTATTACAGTCAGAGATACCCTCATGTTTTATAGGCACATGCTCTGTGTCACTGCCATGGCTTGACTATTCTGTAGTTTAAACCAAAGTAGTCAGTACCTTCTAATGACTGTTCTCTATTTGTCATACTTTATAGCTTGCTCTTGGATGTAACGAATATATATCTCCCAGAGCACTCGAGGAAATACTACAGCTTCCAGAGTACACTGCTCTGTAGCCACCAGCTGAGACACATTTTGTCTTCTTGCTTTCTTCAATTAGCTTTGAGGATTTCCCTTCAGAGATAGAGCTCAGCTAGTCAGTACCACCAACACACCCGCTGGCTTCTCCTCTGCATCAAAGACGCTCCATGCGTTTGCTGTTTCACGCTCATGTAGAGATCATGTTTGCATTTCACCAACACACCCGCTGGCTTCTCCTCTGCATCAATGACGCTCCATGCGTTTGCTGTTTCACGCTCGTGTAGAGATCATGTTTGCATTTCATGTTGATTATCAAGTCTACAGATAACGCTGTGAAGAATTGCTCCATTCGGTAGCATTTAGTATCATTCCAAGTAATATTAAATAGTAATTTCTGCTTTGTACTCTTCCTCTATTTTTCTGTCATATACTTATTTAAACAGATGATACAAGAAATAATACTTATTTTGAGAGATGTCAGCTTCCAAAGTATTTCATGGCTGATGGTTGAAAGCAAAGAGAAATTTCCATTTGAGTTTTTTGCCTTCCAGTGAGAGCGCAAAGACGCCTCCACATTACTGGTGAGAGCAGAGGTGATTTCAGCTGTCTATGTCCAGCCACTGACCGCCCATGTTGCTGCTCCCTCTGACACAGGGTCCAGGCTGGGGTTACCAAGCTCCACAGTCAGGTTCACTCTCTGTGGTTGGGATAAACTCAGCTGTGAGTATTTCTTCCCAGCTCTGAGTGCAAAAGTCCAAGCCCAAGCTGACAAATCTTGCCCATGCAGAAGTTTCCTTGGACTCAGATTAAATCTGAACCTGAGTGCATTTGCCTGCTAATGATGTGAATGGTAAGGGAGGTTGGGCTTGACACTAGGTCTGGACATACATTTAATATACTTTTAAGTATATGGGAGAGGAAGAGGAGCAGAGAGTCTGTTTTGAGTAATTTGAAAGTGATGTCCACATTATTAGTTCAGTTAGTTAGGAATTAAAAAGCATTACAGAAATGTTTTCCAGATATGGAGTTACCCTCGTTTCCCTCATAAGTTCTAAACGTTTTCCCCCTTAATCAACTGAGGTGATAATTACTTGGGACGGGCTATCAGAAGTTGAGGACCAATTTTTTATATAGTGCGTCTTTCTCAGGAGCGTAACTGCATCCATCCTAACAGCACACTTCAGTGTCATTAAGAACAACCAGCTTAGCGAGAAGTGACCCTTCTGCCTAGCAGCAAATCTTCCATTTCCTTTGTTATCCAGACAGCTTCTTTCCACCGTGGCCAAGGACTGTGTGTTCAGCCATGGACACACAGTGCAGGCCTACAGGAAGGGAAAGATGCATAATTTACGTTGCGAGCCAGCACAGTGTCTCGCACGCTTTAAAACAAGCACTTCCTATTTCATAACTTTGTCCAATTCCACAGCTGGAGAGGGCTTCTGTCCCACTGCACATAAGCCTCCTTTACATATTTCAAAGTCTTCATTCTACAGCAGCATTTCTTTACTAAGGGGAAATGAAAATTTCCTTCATGCTATCAGCAATCTCAAGATAAATGCCTTTCTTGGCAGGCAGCTGCAGAGAAAGGGAAGGATACACATCTTGTTCCAGGTACAAATTCTAGTAATTGGAGAAATTCTGCCCTCATCTTCAATAGCAATTAATCTTTGGGGAGGAACATAAGCATCTGATTGTCCTCATTGCTTTCTTCAGCCCTGGCTGTGGTACGTGTAACCCTTCTTTGCTGCCCAGTGATGATAGAACAGATGTGAGCCTGATGACCCAGCAGGAGACATTCAGATATTAAAATGCAGACACGTTGCATTTCAGTCTGTCTTTGCAAGGCTATGATACCTGAAAGATGCTGTCGGTACTTAGGGCAGCAAATAAATCAGGATTAACTTGTAGCCAGCATAACTGAAAGACTGATCCTTTTTCCTCAGCGAGAGCCATATAACACCACCCAAACTGATGCCATGGAAGTTTCTTGCTGGACAGGAACAATGAGAAGATGGACTAAAACCAGGATAATTATTTTATGAACCATTTTTTAAATAACAATATATTAAGTGGTGCTATATTACTGGCAATGGGTCGGTCCACAGCAAATTTGTACTCTGCACTCAGTGAGAATTGTGATAGGAATAGTTAATGACATTTTAAAATAATTTTCTTTTCAGTGCAAGTCATTCCCTTTATATAGTTTGATTTATTTAATGGAGAGCTGTTGCTCTAGTGCACCATTTAGCTCTGGACATTTCATTTGATGTTCTAGACAAATGAGAAGCTGTTTAGAGGAGAGAAATAAGACAAAAAGAAATTTAAAACCCCTCAGCCTCATAGAAAAAGTTTGAAGAATTATCTTTATTCATTCTAGAACAGTGAAGTGTCACAGAAACATGATAATAGTCTTCATATATATGCAAGAATTGTTACGGAGTAAGATAATCCGTGGTTTTTTTCCATTTCCACCAATGAAAAACAAGATGGAAGCAAATTGGTTTGCAGTCAGAGGAGTTTGGGTTAGGAAAGCATGTATGCTATAGGAGCTGAACAATCCTACAGTAGATCACCAGGGGAGATGAAAGAATCTCCAACACATATATATATATTAAGATTTATGTCTTGGGTTATACACTATATGTGCGTGCCGTAGACATGCATCTGCTAAAGATGGGCTAGTCTTACAGATGCAGAACGGAGTAATTAAACTCCAGGCCTTCCCAGTCCTCCTTCCCAGAATTTATTTGAATTTATAACAGGGAATCTCAGGACAGGACCCAGCCCACTCAGAAGTTAGTAAAGGCACATAAATCATAACAAATCTTCCAGAAAGTGTTTCTGTCTTTCACTCTCTAACTAGCAAAGTCTGCACAGATGCTGTGTGATCAAGAAATCAGCTTGCTGGGGTTCTTAAGCAGCATAAAGACATGAAAATGTTGTATATTCTGCACCTCCCATAACATTTACTGTAATTTAATTATTCTAATCAGTGCTGATGGAAAAGTCAAGAAGGGTAGGTTGCTTTTCCTAAGCTGAAGTGACTGACTCAGCCCTCGGTTTCCCAGCTACCAACTAGGACAGCAATGAGCATACTGTAGAGTATAAAACCATCCCTTGAGTAACACCTTCTCTCTAAACCGTGCCAGCTTATCTCAGAAAGTTCAAATTGAAATCTTAGCACCATTGCACCTGGTGGGAATCAGTCCAATAGCTTCAGCAGGACCAAGGTTCTCCTCTCACGTCTGGGCTGGATACCTTCCAGATAGAGGATGTTTAGCTGTGAACTGTCTGCACTAACTTCATCACTTTCAGCTGTAGGAACAAAACCTTGCTTTAAAATATCTGGATCTCTGGAGTCTGTAAAAGCTCATCTGACCAGACATGACAGCTGTGAAGTACTTTAACTGCTTGAGATAGGGAATACCGGGCTCATATGCTGTGCCATCAGCTTCTTGTTTTGAATGTAGCCAAGCTGCCAACTTTTGTAGGCAATGGTAGCATTTGAATAACTTCAGAAAGTCAGTGGGAACTAAAAAGCCCTGGAGACCCTCCTTGGATCCCTTACTGACCCTTAACACTCTCATTAAAATTACACAGCAGCTCTACGCAGGTTTATATACTTCTTGCATCCCCTCTCATTTCCTAGTACCTGCAGCTCTCCACTGTGGGATCACACATGTCAAATATGCAACCCGAGTCTCATCCACCCCTGTGTAAAGATGCATCCACTTAAATAGTAACGTGATGTACCACACCTACCACCACACACCTGACTTCCCTTTATATGTGAACTACTGACTCATGCATAAGGCAAAAGCAGTTTCCTTCATCACTCAGGGACTTGTTTGATCAATCCTCAATGCAAAACACGCTGCCTGGAACTAAGTATGCCTCTGGCCTTTAATCCCTTACCAGGCAGTCTTCACCCATCATCTTCCTTTCTTACCAATTCCAGACGACATAGAACTTGCAAAAAAGTGTGATTTCCAAAACGTGCAGCCTTTGGAGCTGGAGAAATACCATGGTATTTACCTCACTGACTTCTGACTTTCTTAAACATTCCTAAGGATCTGGCACCACAAGACGTGTATTCCGTTCAGCTGCATTCAGGAGATCTGCAATCTCTGTCAGATCCAACCTACAAGGTTTTCTCCTGCAGTCCTCTCCAGCATGGTATAGAAGTGAATATTTAAAAAGATGATTCCTTAGTCTAAGATTCTCCCAGATACTGTGAGGTTCTCAGAAGGCCGAGTAACACTGTCTTTTGCTTCCAACATTCTCAGGAATACTTTACTGGCTTGTTTCCACATTTAGGTTTTCTATGGTCTGCTGTAGCACCTGCTGTGTTCTGCACCTACCCTAACCATAATCTCTTCTGACTTCTGCCTAAATTTGTGTGTCCGCATGCAGTGATGTAAACCTTAATCACTCTTTTTCCGTTACTTACCATCGTGTATTAAAATGTTCATAGACATTGCATTACTCTTTTGAATAGCTCTCCTCTAAGTCTACTCCCACTACAATTACTACCGACAATTTAGAGCTATATAGATGGATCACCATATATAGTTTATAAATTGCCGTTCTAATAATTTGAGGTGCAAACATTGTTCGTGTGGTATCAGGTGCTATTTTTATAATTAAAGACAATAAAACTTCAAAGGCCAGCTTGCCAAAACACTGTCTCAAAGTGAAAAGAAACATGGAAACAAGAAAAGCAAGCTAAGATAAAACTGTAAACATCAGTTTGATGGATGAAAACCACCATCCAAGACTCTAGTATGTACACCAATGGTAGAACAAAGGAGTAGGAGCAGAGAGTGAGCCAATTTAACAGGAAAGTATAGCTGCTGATGCTAGTTAGCAACAGTAGATGCAAGAAACCTTGATAAAGGTAATTTGAAAATAGCCAGACAAAACAGAATAACACAGAAAGGGTCTTCCATTTTAAAATTTAATTTTTCATTTAAAAGTGGTTACTGCACTTTTGAATTATGAAAGAATAATAATAATAAAAAGCCCGAAAGAAATATTTTGCAGGACACATATGAGTTATGAGGTCACCTGGTTTTTAACCAAAAATGGAGAAGCCCAGAAAAGATGCAAACTCACATAAAAAAATCCAAGCTAGTCTTCCCATTCCTTTGCTGTAACAAGAAAAAATAATTGAATCACTAAAAAGAAAAGTTATTGAATTTTCACACCCCACTATTTCATATTTCTCTGCTTGACCTTGCTGCATTTTCCTTTGGGATGTTCTGTAATCATCAGAAACTGAGCTACTAACGCTCGATGCTTCTCCGTCTCCACAGAGCTCCTGATCCAGCACTTGCTTTTTGCTCACCTTAACTGCAAAGTGAAGTGAGCTAGCTTAAACCACCTGACTTGTCTCAGCACCTTTGGGACAGTCCAAAAGTCAGTAAACAATCAGTTACAGAAGCTGAAATTTTCTTTGCTGCTTGCAGCTGGGGATGTAATGTGAGTAGCTCCTCTGAGGCAAGGGCTGTCCCCATCCTCAGCATTTATGACTTCTCATACTTGCTCAAAAAGAAGTGTATGGTTAAACTGTTTTTCATGTTTTTAACCCTGAGTACTGCCCCTCTATGAGAGCTGAGCAGTAAGTATGGTTTCTCCTGTACAGTCCACACAAACTGTCACCATGACTACCAGCAGTAACATAATGAGAGGAAGCTTATCAGAAGATTTTACAATGGGCAAATTTATACATAGTTTACTGGTCTGTTCCGTCATGCTGGAACACAACCAGTTTTGCACCAAGACTGTGAACTCCTTACAGTCCATGCAAAGTTTATGTTGGTTCATATTCAGTCTCCTCCCTGAGACAGGGATAGCTATGAGGTCAGACAGCTTGAGACAGGGAAATGCAGCTGGAACTAGAGGCTGGAGTTTTCAGGGATTTCTCCCGATAGATAGGATGGGTATGACCAGTGACCAATGTTCAAAAGCAGCTATACTCCCTTGAGCAGAGAGATGCGCCAAAGCCACTTGGCAGAGAATAGGAGAGCAGTTCTTAGGGAAGAACAAACAATGATTCAGTCATGCACTGCAGCACAACTTGCTTTCAAGTGAATGCTTAAATCCACCCTTAGCCAACAAAGTTTACCAAGGGCTTGGTGAATCGTTACCTAAATTAATGCCAAACTTGCCTCTGAGGTCTCGGAGCTGGAGAAAAAGGTGTTCCCCCTTCCTTCTATCTAAACCAATTTTTGTGCACAATAACGCACCGCACTTTAAAAAGGTGATTGAAGTGTTGCACAGAGCAATCTCAGCCAGGCATTGATTGTGACAACCTAACGCTAACGTGCTGACATTCAGGATTTAGCTGTTTTTCAAATCGTAACAATGAACAATAATCATTACCAACCACAAGATGAACCACACCAGCTTAACATTTGCACAGTGAACATTGCTGTGTACGTGTGTGTATGTGTGCAAACAGCACACAGAACTGACAGCAAAAGCAAACAGAGCTTAACTTCAACTCCCTGACTCAGCGATGATCGTCCTTAATAGCTAGTGCTGAGCTGCTCAAGTTTTTCTTTCTCCTATAGCATCACCATCCTCCAAAGGCAGCTGATGAGATCATGAACTTTGCTTGTGTATTTGGGCTATTTCTGTTCTGTCACAGGAGCACACATCACCACGTGCCAGTTAGCCACGCCTGGGAGTCTGTGGGCTGAGGGAAGATGATGGACAGAAGTTCAACCACAAGCAAGAAGCACGAACACCATACTGTGCTCCTAACAGTGAGTGTCAAAAGGCATTTAAAAGAATACCTGATTCCAGCTTGTGCTGTGGGGTGGTTAAAAGCAATGAGCTGGACAGAAGCAGGCTGACCTGTGCGTTATTTTTACAGAGGGAAGAATTTCAGCACTCAGCAGCGTATCATACAGCGGTTTGGCGTTGTAGCCATTCGTGCTATATTCTTTTATGGTGGGCCCGCCAGCTGGGAGCCGGGGCAAATCACGCATACGCC
>NW_010421531.1:32744-36258 GCF_000710305.1 Buceros rhinoceros silvestris | reverse complement strand
GTGTTTGTCCCAACGTGGTGAATGTTTTGGTTAAAGCTACCAAAACAAGGCCAGTAGAGATATAATTTCCCACACGATAATACTGCAGCTGGGTTCGGCTGCTGCGTTCCCAGAGAAGGTTTCATCTGTTTCTCATAGCTCTAATTTCTGCTAGAAAGATACACCAACAGGCGTGATAGGTGAGTGTAGCGTAACTGTGGCCAAGAGGGATGGTGATGACGTGAACATACTGTTTATGACTTCAGTCTATCGGCAAGTGCTGCTCCCAGAGAAGAGCAAATGGCACACTCGCTGGCAGCAAATTGTGTATGTGCAAGCAGAAGTTACTCACCCCACTTGACTCCACTTCCTCAAAGGAAAAAACATTTCTGAGTTTCAATGGACCTGAATTCAGAGCCACACGAGTAACTGAGGATGTGGATGTGAGAAGTGAGATTAGCTGAGTTTAGACACTACACTCTGAAGGTGACCTTCTTTCCTCTGTTCAGCTCCAGACTTGCTCCCCATGATCAGTCACCAACTCAGGCCCTGCCTCTCAACATCCCCTGTCCCTTGGGTAGAAAATTCAGTGAAATAGATCTGATCACAATCTCACTGAGAAAAATCTCGCACAATGCTGGTGGAAATGTCTGGAATTGACTTCAGATTTTACCATTAGATTTCAGAGCTCTTTCCAACACTACTTACCATCATCTGGTTTGCTGCATTTTTAGCAAAACTGAAAAATACATCCTCCCTTTTTGGCCATATCTCAGGAATCTTGTGCCCAAATTGGTCTGAATTTGGGGTTACTCCTACTTGCAGGGAGCTTCGTGAAACAGAGGGAATGTTAATCTCAGTGCAGCAGCCATACATTAGCCTTAATCTTTAGTTTCTCTCCATGTTGACATTCACTTAGTGAGCCTATTATCAGCTCCGTTTTCCAGCCTGTCCAAAGCTGTTAAGCAGCATTCTGGCAATTTAGGGCCACAGCCTCATTCTTCTTTGTTTATCTTGGCATTTTGGTTTCCATGAAGGTATTAAAAAATGAAATAAATTTCATTTCAATTGAAATGTAATTTCTCATTAAAATGTTGACCATACTTACTAGAGCTTCACAAATGCAGCGTGGCCTCTGGAGGGGGACTCTGATTTTACTCATTGAAAATAGAGTGAGTGAGCTTCTGGTAGTCAGCGGGGAGATGTGAGAGGACAGTTCGTCCTGTCTTAAAAGAGATGTTGAAGATGTCTCCTCACTCCAGTTGATAGGATCGGTATTTGACTGCTGTAAACATCGTTTTGCAGTGCTCCGTTCCACCTGACAGTGGAGTTGCTCCAAGTGGCATGGTTCCACCCATGTGCAAATGAGAGAAACCAAGGAAATTGTGTTAAGTGACTCTAATATTACCAAAAGGAGGCTATCTGCTGACAGCTGAGGTTAGACGACAGCAGACACTTGGCAAGGATCATCAGCTAAAAAGGATTATTTTAGTATAACTGTGACTGCCTTTCACCCTTTAGACCCATCTAGAAATCTGCACGTAGCTGAAAATAATGCTTTTGCTGCTGGAAAGAACCAGTGCTGGAGAAGTCACCATCACTCAGGCACAATATACTGTAGACTGGCAGCAGTCCAGAACCCTCATCTGGGACTCACACCTCACACGGACTGAGAACAAGGCAGTCCTCCAGCTTATACCTGGCAGCATTTGCATGAACCCATTTATTTTTAGAAATAGCCCTAAAGAGACTGGCTCATTTAAAATAAGTAGATAGATAAATAAATAAATCAATCAAGCAAGCATTTAAATTTCAAACACATTTGAAACAGCATTTTCAAAACAGCTACAATTCTCCTCCTAAGTCCTGACCCCTTCCTGTTCTATACTAGATGGCAGACAAATGGTACTTAGTTTGCTCTATTTAGTTATTTGGAGAGCAATGCATTACAAAGAGAACAGTAATTTTTAAATTATCGAAATATCAGTAGCATATTTTAAAATACTACGCGTTTAAGATTATTACCACTTGCACATACATTTTCCCCCTTATTTATAGTAATATCTTCAGGCACAGCTCATATAACAGGCATTAATCTCTGGGATCAGGTTCACCTTGGCCTACAATCTCTCCGCTGTTATGATGCTTGGAAGAAAGTCTTGTACACGTCAGTCTTTGACATATAAGTACAATAGGCTGGTGCAAGGATGACATGGGTAAAGAAGAGAAGATCTCCAAATTTAGCTCTCCTAAATCATGACTCAAATACTATTTTTTTTTCATATTTTAGCACTACTTGGGATTGCAAGAGGGTGAGGGGTGCGTGGTGTCTCCCCACCAAGCTTTGGGTCAAAGTGACTGCAGCAACTGGTGTTTTGCTGGTGCCAGTGGATACCACGATCTCTGTGATTCTTCTTTTAGCAAAACTACAACTATATACTTCTTGTTTCAAGTGCCAGACAGCTTTCACCACAAGACAGCTGCAGCCAAGACATGACACAGCAGCATTTTAGGTTGAAAGATAAGTTTAATTAAAATATTTGAAAGGTAACACCTGAAGAGAAACCAGAGGGGGTGAGTTGTACACGTCCAGCAGAAAATACTGTTAGGAGACTCTTAGTACCTTGACAGGTCTGCACACCTCTCATGATCAAAGCACCGATGGCGCTATTAAAATGGCACAAAATTCACTGAAGTGTTTTTGAAACTCCTACCTGCTTTCACCTACCCACCTCTTGTGCTTACCCATGCTTAAAGAAAATGCTCTCTCTGCCCCTCTCCAATTTATCTCACATCTTTTTCGGTGCCGAAGCCATTAAATAAAAGCTAGATGTCCTGAATACTGCATTACAAACCCGTTCTGCTGGCTACGTTGTCAGCTGCTGCTCCAGAGAGGCACTCAGCCCTCTTGCTGAAACAGGAAGAGATGGCAATAATCCAACCAAAGTCACTGCAGGAGGCACTGCAGGAGCTGGCACCCATCCACTCCCAGAGTGCGGCTCGGCTGCCAGCAGACATCATAGCCCTTTGGAACACCTCCATCCTCGGGCATTTGAAAAACATGTAATAGACATTAATGCGTGCTGTCAACCAGGTTCTTTCCTCCTGAAGATCAGCTTGCATAATATTGACAATATTTTGAGGTGATTTTATCATAACAATACATTTAATTACTTCAGTCATTTTTGCATGTCCATTTCAACACAATTAATTGCTCTCTGTTATTCCAGTTATTCATGACAGTGACACAAATTTTGAAGATAAAAGGTTCTCAATCACAGTCCATTAGGTAGGCAAGTGCAATCGAAGAACAGCTGTCATTCTTTAAAAAAAAGACACACAAAGACTGCCCGGCTGGGAATGCAAACGAACCAAGCCTCACGTAGGAAATCCAGGCACTGTCCTATCAGACCACGACACAGCCCCTCTCCACCTGCGTGTGCTGCTTCTCCTGCAGCGCTCAACCCGCCACAGCTGAGAGGAGGAGGAGGAGGACACCCTTGTGAGGGGAGTTTTCCTGCACGAAGCTCTTTCC
>NW_010421531.1:21988-32653 GCF_000710305.1 Buceros rhinoceros silvestris | reverse complement strand
TCCCTGTGTGTTCTCGGTTGATTGAACCATTGCTGCCTCAGAGGCGAAGGACAGGTTTGGTGAGAGAGCAGATAAGGGATAGATAAAAGCATTCCTCAGCCATCTTGCAGTTAAAAGCACATCACAAGATCCCCAAGATGAGCCAGACCTGAGGCACTGAATAGATGTTGTCCATTTCTCTGCTGAACTCTCCCTCCTGACACTGCCAGGTGACTGCAGGGAAACACTGCTCTAGAGCTTCCTCGGAGCTGCCTCCGTTTGTCCCTTCTTGTCTCCTTTCCAGGCACTTGCTGGGCACAGACTCTGTCTCTTACACCTCTGCAACACCTGAGAAACTGCCCTCCACCCCTGAGGACACTCTTACACAACCACAGGATGCACTTCTCCCACAAGCCCAGCTTTCCCTGCAGTACACACATTTCTCCTTTCCAGGAACTTTAATAGCTGGGACGTACAAGCACAAATTATTTTTACGAAGGATTGCTAATTCGGCTTTCTCTACTCTTTGATATCACAAGAGATTAATTGGATCCAAGCACACAACCAGGTACTAGTTTTGATTTTAATTTCTTTAGTGCCTGTAGGACTCAAGTGTTCCTGTGAAGTTTCTTTCCTGTTCCACCCCCACCAATGCACTTGCTCCTTATGTTTTTCACTGGAATATTTTATCTTCCTTAACTTCCTTAGCTTTCTTTGACTGCTCCTATCAGCAATAAATGTCTGTCTCCATGCAGGGACTACGCATTTGCTTTTTGGTTATGGCTTTTTCTCTCTCACAGACAGAAAGCTGAAATGATTACCTCGGTTTGGCCGCTCTCTTTGCCCAAATAAACCTGGTCAAGGAAAATGAAATCAAAATGCCCGTGACTGTCTCTTGTGCCTGAAAATCCTGCAGGGATGCAGAAGAAAGGATGGCAAGGAAATTAGGGTCTAGGTAACACAAAGGGTGAGCATCCACCACCCTTTTCTTGCTGGAATAAAGTGTGTTGTATGCGAGTGTGTCCCGTAGTAACTGTTAATGTCTCCATGGCTGGCATGTATCATTATATTTTATCAGTGCTGAGAAGATTGTGAGGTACTGGTTCTGGGGATGAGAAAATGCCAGAAAAAAATGTCTCAAAGTATTGTTGGACATCAACACGCTATTATTTGGAAAATTCTGGGTTTGCTAATGATTCACAGTGAGACATGGATGTGTTATCTTTACAGCTGGGTATTGAAAAACACTGACCACCTGTTATGGAATTCAGCAGCAGACTGAAAGCATCAGTTTTCCATTGAGGTGAAAAATCCAGAATTTATCCATGTGCCACTTGCAAATCTGAATGGCAAGTTCAGAAAAGGATTGCTTGAAATAAAGTAATTATTATTTATATTATCCCTTTTCATATTGTCAGAAAGTATTTATGCCACAAATGTTGCATCATCCAAATTCTCAGCAACAATTTTCCTCTTTTTGGACATCTTAATTTATTAATCTGTTTATTTTTAATGAGGTCACAGTAATGGGAATTGAAATAATAACCAACATCCAAAATATGAAAGGATGGATTATAGTCACTGTAGCTGTACACTGTATGGAAGAAGAGGACAGACTATATCTTAGAGGGTCATTGGCTTCATTTAGACAGGCTGATGGTGACGATGCTCGGAAGATGCTGCGGAAAGAGGACAGCCAGGTTTGGGGCCAGCCTTACCGGTGGGATGGTGGTACACAACATGCTGGTGCAAGAAGGTGGCCGAGGAAGTGAGAGGTGGGAGGAAGCCAAAAAATAAGGCAGAATTGTGAACAAAGAAAACCACTGTGCCGTTGAGAGAATAATGATACGCCGAGGAATTAGACAGAAGAGCTGAATCCTGCCAAGCTCAGCACCCAGCTCCTCCGAGAGCATGATCCAGCACTATGGTCTGTGTAGTCTATGTGTACGTTAAGACACATTTCACTAAGCTCCAAAATTCTCAGTGGGCAACATTTAACATTTGGTTATATCTGCCTATCCTTTAAGCAACCTGCATAAAATATGTTCCCTTACTTTCCTTCCATCTGTTGATGATTTTATTCTATGGTAGAAGCATTTTTTAAGAAAATGTTAAGTGATTTTAGTGCTAGGATTGCAAATTGATGTATGTGCAAACAGCCTGTGGGACAATCACTGTGCTTTTGACTACATTCTAATGGTTTCACAGTGATGGTTAAGTAGGCCATTATGGATGTTTAAGTTTTTAAAATTTATTGATTTAAATTATGTATGTTAATGCACCTATCAACGTTACAAATGTCGTCTGCAGCAAACTACTTATAATATATGAATGATAAGCCATAAATAATAACTATGGCTGTAAATTAATTTACTTGATTATGCTGCAAAGATGCACTGTAATTTGGAACGGAAAATTACTTTGAAGTGATTTCAGCAGCTGATAATGCTTTTAGAGTAGCAGAGTTTTATGAGCCATAGTCTTCTTGAAATCAAGCATCAAACTTTCTGATGGATTTTGCCCACAAACTTGGTTTCTTGAGTATTGCTACGCCCTGAGTGCAATGGATGTGACAGACTGACAAAATAATGAGTGAAGATATTTGTTAACCAAAATACGGAAATGCTTTAAATCAAAGATGCGAATGCTTCTCTGATAGTAAGTGAACAATTTTTGTTGAGCATCAGTGAGAGCTAAGCTCTTAGAAGGGCCTTAATTTTGAGAGACGACAGAGACCTGTTGCCTCTAAATTAGTTACAGATACCTTGCAGTTTTTGAATATGCAGGAAGAAATAATAGTATTATAAAAAAACCCCAAACCCTATAGTAGAATTCAATATGAGGCTCTGAAATACAAGCTGAGCAGAAATGCAATGCTTAGGCACTAGTCCCATCATGTCTTACACTGCTGGTAGAGTAAATTAGATTCTGGATGAATTTCAAAAGATAGAATAACCAAAATAACTTACCAAACATGGACTTCTGTACCCAAAAGCTGCTTTGATAGCTTGCATGTACCTAAATGGAAAGGGATGAGGTTGTGGGAAAGCACTGGAGAGCTCATGTTCAAGGAGCAGTGAGTCTCTTCTCTATATCCCAAGTACTCCACCTGCCTTAAAATCAGCAGGTAAAAAAACCAGGATTGTTTAGGCACATGATAACTGCCCAAGGCTTACCTGGAGCTCAGGGCAGTGGTAGCACTGCTGGATATCCATAAGGAGACTCTTTCTCAAACCTTCTGGGCCAGAAGGACTCCCTAGATACTCGCTGGCCCATGCAGATCCCTTGGGAATTGTTACACAGTGTGGTAATGTCTTTTATCATTCGTGAGCTTCTCCTTCAAAGTCACCACTAACACTCACTCGGCAAGGGCAAAACATCTATGATTCCTCTGGGCTGGATAAGCAATCAGATTTCTTGTTACATCATGACAAAGAAACACTAATAAACAGAATATAAAACAATCCTACTTTACATCTAAGAACTTTAGATACTTCTAGTTGTTTGGTGAGGTTTTTTTTCTTCTAATCCAGTATCTCTAAATGTCCCTGCTGTTATAACTGGGGTTTGGGGTCACCTCTTCCTTCTGATTTCTGCCACTGCTTCTGAGGTTGTACATTTGTTGCTCCAAAGGCAATTACTAGGCACTTTGGGTGCGGGTTGTTTTCTTTTCCCCCTTTACTCTACTAAATGCAGATACTGGAAGATGGTGTGATCACGCATCATGAGATATTGAAGCATTCAGCAGTATTTCAAGTAAATGGGACTTGTCTGTTTGATCTTTCAGCCTGATACTATAAGTCATTCAACAGCAAGATTTGTTTTTTAAATTTTGTTTTGATTTCTCCTCTTCAGGATCTAGTTGGGCAACATTGGTTCAAAAAAGGAACAAATCAGAAATTTGGGAAGCATCATCAATTAACTATCTGGCAGTTCTAGTTTGGGCAGTTAAGAGCATATGGGCAAGATGCAGAAATGTCTGGTGTGAAAGGAGGGAACATGTATCATGAACATATCTTCTCCATACAGCACTGGCTTGCCTTCCGGCTCCTTCCTCCTCACCAGCACGTAGGTGAGCTGCCTGGCTTCGCTCCCTTCCTCCTTCAGTGGCAGCTCCCCAGGGCTCTTTCATCCTATGAAGAGGGTAAGGAGGAGAAAGCCCCTATGATCCTGATTCCCTTTTACATCAACACAGGCACCTTTCCTCTCTCTACCTCCTGCCGTGCCATATGTAAGGTTTGGTCTTTACCTTCACCATGGGATTAAAGGAGATTAAATAGGCAGAAGGCTTCATCTGCTTCCTCAGCTGCCATTGCAGTTGTATCACAGACACTGGTGACCCCAGCAGCCAACTTGGCATCCCGAGATTCCCCTCAAAAAGTAGCAGTATTTCAAACAGAGAGCTTTGCCAGATGCCTGAACGGAGGTGCTCAGTGTCAACACCCCCAAGATGCAGTTCAAGGTCTCCAGCTGAAGTGTTTTCCAGAGCAATTCTAATGGAAATATCCCAAATCTGTACCCTTTTTTTAAAAAATTCTGCTTCTAGGACACAGCAGCACTGCTTCCCTTCACTGTCATGCCCCGCAGAATCCATATATCGTAAAGCAGGCTGTCAGACTAGTGACGGGAGTGAGGAAAATAAAGATTTCAAATCCACATTCACACAAAGGAAGACATTTATGAAACATTTGTACCTACTAGTCTTGCCTCACCATTTCATTTCACTTGAATCATGCCACTTTTACTAGAAATTTTTCATGACCATTCTTGGAGATCAGACATTGAGATCCCCCGGGAGAATATGTTCTAAGTCTCACTCCGTTGCAGAATGATGCAAATTACAGAAATATTGCAAATTACTCTAAGATCAGCAGCCAGAGCTGCATAAGCCTGACACTGCAGATTTTCCTTATGTCAGCTGTCAGCCTTTTAGACACCCTACAGCCCGTTTGCCATATATATATACACCTATAGTGCCTGCCCACGGGGATGGTTGCAGCTTCAGCACAAGCTGGCTGAAAGGCAGAGCAGTGGTTTGGTTCTGAGGCAGTGACAATTGCTCTAAACTACACTGTGATGTTACATATTTTATCTCTAAGAAATGCGTTGCAGAGAAACTATAAAACAATGCTTCAGAAACTTTGGTTTCAGAAGCTTTCCGTGATGAGAATTTTATTGTGGAACTGGTGTCTTGCCTCTGTTGTTTGAGATCTGGAGGTAAATTGCATTGATATCATGAAACCCCTAGTCTGTCAGACTGATGATGGATTGGGGACAACAGATTTCAGATCCGCGTTGACATAGATGAAGACATTTATGAGATTTACAGTGACTAGTATTGCCTCAGTCTCTCTTCATTTCGTTTGGATCATGTCAATTGTACTGTGCTACAAAAAGCTCCAAGTAATGTCACACAGGAACATTTTTCTCTGTCTTTGAAATACATCACTCTAAAGTCCGTTTCCTTGGGACATTCCAGGAACCTAAAAAAATGCTGAATCCTAACTCTGGCTTGTTTTGCTGTTATGCATAAGTGACACCTCTTGCCTGGCAGAGACCCCAGTTGGCCCTGGCCCTGGCCCAGGCTTGAGGTCCTGTGAGTAAGGGCAAGCTTGACTGTGAGAGGAGGCGATGGCCACATAGCAGATGGTGCCTGTATTTACAAAGCAGCTTTTTAATCTAATCTAAGCACCTTTGTAATCTAAACTAGATCTCTAAATTACCTGAATCTAGATATCAGGTGTCTAAGTTTTAGATAAAGAGAAACATATATGTATAAATTTATATTATTTAATTGGCATTTAAATATTAAATTCCACTGATTGAGATTTCCCATATTCCTTTCTCATGTCAATATTTTATTGCTGTATTTGAAAGTGTGTTTTAAGAACAAGATAACTATACTTTGTCTTTGGTTCTTTCTTCGGAGTCAAATGTTGTCACTTTTCTCCATGACCTTTGGACTTCAAAGACCAATATTGATCAATACTGATCAACAAATTGTGGGGTTTTTCCTCATTTCCCACAAACTGGTGTAAGAGCCAGTTTAACGCAATAGCTGTGAGCTGCTAATGTGTTACTCCTCAACTCATTCTGGTAGTCTAATTTCCACCTGAAAAGATTCAAAATGATAATATTATGGATCAAACAAATATTATTTGGTTTTAAAAAGGTACCAACAGGAATGATTAAGAAAAGGAGAATTACTGTCTTCTATAAAGTCAAAGACTTTATAGTCTTTATAGTCTTTAGAGAGAACCAAATCTGGTTCTCTCTAAATAGTTACAGCTTTTCTAAGGCCTTATGCAGAGGACTCATTCCCCCACTGACCCTACCAAATCTCCTGTAACTAGCTCAGTCTGGGATAACCATTTGGATTTATTTTTGCACTTTGAAATGGAACGTCTTTCTGGAGACACTGAAAACCAAAAACACTACAAGGACACACAGACTTGGTGTGGTCAAAATGATAAAACCATCTAAAGGTCAAAGCAGTCAGCAGCGAAGACAAAGACAGGCCACCCTTGTGTAAAGGAGGCTTACTGGATATAGATAGAGTTATGCCAAAGGAGCGTGAGGAGTCACACTGCAGTCTGTCTGTCCCTGAGGTGTGTGCAGATTTGGACCCTGTAACATGGAGTTCACAAGCCCAAAGTTTCCACGGAATCACAGGGCAGTTGTTCTTTGACAGGTTCTTCGCCTGGGGATGGTAACCTCTCCAGCCACTTCGCAGTCACCCGTCCTGCTGCAGCTGCAACATTCCTTCCTTTCCACTCTGCTCTGAAAATCTTTGGTCTCTAGATGAAAGCTACCTGTCTCATTTCGCTGGGGGAATCAAACTGGTTGACCCGCTACATCACTAGTCTTACTCTATGCCAAAATATGGATCCCTTATTTTAAAAAGTGATCGCTTTAACAGCAATGATGTGTTTCATTACTGACCTTTACTGGAGTCAAATAGGCTACGTCTGCATTGCTCAAGGGTTGAAGCTCCCAGGCGCTGCTCCAGGCTAATTTCAACACAGATCTACTTACCTTATCTAATCAAATGTCCCTGAAGCAGAGTGTGACGCAATTTACTGGTATTCCCAGCTGCAACTATTACAGAAAACTCCTTTGTAGTTGAAAGTGAGATAATATTTGAGACTAAATCGAGCTCTGAATGCGACTTACCTCAACATAGTGATGAATGATGAATGTTTGGAAGAATTACCCAACGACGAGTCATTAATAGACAGATAATATGGGAGATAATAATTTTGCTCTTTCTTTCCCAGCTAAAGTTTCTCTTTTCAGATAATATGAGATCGAGGACATAGTTAATAAACTGATCAGCCAGTAGGCTGAAAACAGAAGTATTTATTTACACAGTGTAATTATTCGGTGGAATATATTGCCACAACATTTTTCAAGACCAAAATAAAAATAGTTTTTAAAAGCTATTGGATGAATTAATGGGAAAATATGCCTCTCTTTCTCTTAGACACTGTGATCTGCTACCGTCTGAGTCAGAAAATTCCTATGCCACAGATTGCCAGAAGCTTGGAAAACATACCGTACTTGGAAGAAAAGTATCTTTGCAAGCTTCCTGTGATATTCCGTACTTCTTTCTTCAGCAGTTACAATTGGTCCACATGGATGTGGTAAGACCGACCTGTTGAAATGGCTGTTTTCACATACGGAGTCTTAGAAAGACTTTAAAATTTGGGGAGAAGTTAAGACACTAAAGAAGTGTCTTTTTTTTAAAGAGATGGATGCAAGGATGTGAAATGCAGTATGTTGTGAAATCCTTATCTTGGTAAAATATGAAAGAAATGCAAATTGGAGCCTAAACAAATGTAAACTACTCTGCATGTCTTTGAAGATTGTAGGTAGGTGTTGGTCTCTTCTCCCATATTACCAATGACAGGACAAGAGGAAATGCCCTTAAGTTGTGCCAGTGGAAATTAAGGTTGGATATCAGGAAAAGTTTTTTTACAGAGAGGGTTGTGCAGCATTGGAACAGGCTGCCCGGGGAGGTGGTGGAGTCCCCATCCCTGGAGCTGTTTAAAAGACGTGTGGATTTGGTGCTGAGGGGCATGGTTTAGGGACCCTGGCAGTGCAGGGTGAAAGGTTGGACTCGATGATCTTAAAGGTCTCTTCCAACCAGATGATTCTGTGATTCTGTGGTGTGTACAGCGTGGACCCCATGCAGCTAGAACATATTTAGTAATGTATCTACTTAATGAATTGACCTTGCTGAACTGCCAAAATGCTAAGTATTAAGCAAGTAAACTAAAAACCTAGGCAAATTCAGGGAATCTACAGTAATGTTACTACTATGTCCTATGTTGCAACCTCAGAAACCTCAGTGAAGGATTTTGGTTATACTCAATGTGAATTTCATCATTTTGGACAAATTAAGCTTTAAATGAGGCCCTTTGACACTGTCTTATAACATGAAAAAATAGTTGGATATCTAAAGTAACCTCAGTTATCATTAATTTTCTAAATTAAGGTTAGAAGGGCAGCTTCAGATCTATTTTTTTTCTTTATCCTACTTTTCTGGTATTAAATCAGCCTGTCCTTTGGCTCAACTTCATGGGCATTAAGAGTATCACATTACCATTGCAAATAAATGCAGCAATCAATACCAGTATCTTTTCCATCTACATCATATAAGCTTTGTGGTCACTTGTTTCAACAGCACAATTGAACTTAACTCTCAAATAGTTGTAAAAAATTATTCTAGATGAGGAAAGTTTATTTATTTTTTTCTCTTAATTATGTGCCCTTAAGATACAGCATTTGAAATCTGCAGAACTGAGTCATGCTAATTCACATCTTCGTGTAACTCACTGTAAAGGTTCACTGTTCGACCCTGCTGTTTAAATCTGATAGCAAATATCTGATTATGGACTACCCATTCTCTAAGCCTCTGGAAGAGTGTCTCCATGTCTCTAAACAACTTTATCTTACCCAGCTCTCCGTTCTTCTGTCTCTAAGAACCAAGTGGATTAAAAATGTAGCTTTTAAAGTATGTGTCTAACCAGCTGCTGTATTATGTCCTTCTTTTATGTAACAGAGAGAAAAAACATTGCAGTTTGAGTCAGAGGCGAGTTATGAAATCGCTGATGTACAACAACTGCGGTCTAGATGAGTTGAATGATTTTGCCTGGTCACAAGACAAGACAAAAGAGGAATAGCAGTGAAATTATCAGCTGTTGAAGCAGAACTTTTGGCTAGGAGGAAAGGCCTCTTAAAGAACACTGTAGCCACCTCAAGGCTTGAGTAAAAAGACTAATTATATATTCTGAATGCTTTTTATTTATTGTATTAAACCTATTCAGGAGCAATGGATTGTCTGACCTGTGCATGGGATTAGTTTCCAATGAAGCTCTTGTATTTCAGACTCCTAAAAGCAAATACTACTTGACATCTGGGAGAAAGGGCACTAAAAATATATTACAAAATTTAATGAACCCAACAGAAGTAAGGGTTCAACTAAAGGTGAAAAATAATCATGTTATAAACGTCAATGGGTAGTATAGGCTTTTCCAATATATTTTAATTCCTGCTTTGACTATGGTATCATGGCTCTGTTTTCAGTTGGGTTGCACCAGTGTAAAAGGGGAAAACAGAGCATTTAGGCTGCTTTAATTTTTAATAGGATATAAATTATGTGGAGCTGAAATTCCATCAATGTGATGGCACAGTGTCAAAAGGTTAAAGCTGCATCCATGACAAATATAGATTTTCCTAACTGTGTACAAGTGATAGTGCTTTATTCGAGTCTGTATTTGACCCTATGTCAATAAACAATATCAAGAAAAAAGCACGGATTTCCTTGCACTCAAAATCAATCCATCAATGCTATCAAACAATCACCCCTCAGCTACCTCCGTAAATCTGGTCTGTTGCCCTCATGCCAGTCTAAGGTCAGTTTAACACAGGACCACATTGCACTAAGTCACTGAGATTGGTAAAACATATTTTGTGAAAAAAAACATGTTTCTGATTACAAATGGAAAACATGAGTATATCTCCTGGACCATATGAACTAGCACTGTCACAGAGGACAAAAAGGTACAATTAAACGTCTATTTCATATGTTCCCTTCCTGTCCCAAAACCAGATTTGATGGAAAGCAGGATGCTCTGAGCTGCAAACGCTCAGGAGCACCAGTCACACCAAGGAGCAGCCAGGCAAGAGCAGTGGTGGATAACCTCTTCCCTGCCTGGCCAGGAAGAGCCAGTGCTCCCTGTAACACAGGAAATTGTGAGAGGGGTGGAAGCTGAATCCAGATCTCATAGAACACTAGAAATTCTCATGCCTCACACTCGTGTAAGTATCCTAACAGCGCAGCTATGTGATAATTTTCAGGATGCAGCATCTGTTGCATCCAGAAGAGAGAAGGATCTCCAGAGTGCAGAGCTGGCCCCTCGGTAAGACGGGGGTGCCCAGGTCTGGCCACTGTTGGCAGCTGAAAATCAATCTCACACACACCTGAATTCTCCTAATTTTGTGCTGTTCAGTTCATTCTGAGCATTTTACCGGATTTACAAATTCTTTTCTTCCACACTTATTCAGAGAATTTCTTCCACCTGCAACACCTTAAACTACTGAACATTGAGTGAGTGCTTTTACCTCTCTCAAGTGGCAGCTGTTGGCATCAAACCAGTATCAATGTCGACTATCCAAGAAAAA
>NW_010421531.1:21396-21812 GCF_000710305.1 Buceros rhinoceros silvestris | reverse complement strand
GGGGAGGGGAGCATTTGGCAGCAGGGGGGCTCACCAGTGCTTATAAATACCTGTATATAAATACAAGAAAAATAAAGACTTGCAGCAAGAAATTTTCTTTCTGTTATTCTACACAAGTTGTATAGGAGAAACACAAGACATACACTGTAAAATTTCCATTGATTTCACTTTGCTTCAAATCAGTCCACGAGGTATAAAGCAAGTATTTCATTATGGACTGGTTCACTCTGGCACGTTGTCACAGAGAAAATATGGCATTGCTACTGCAAATGCAGTATTTGCTGTGGGGGTTAAAAGCTCCAGCTTCCAGTGCCAGCTCTCAAAACTCCTTAAACAGTTCCAGATCTCAGGTGATCTATTAAGACACATCTTTTCACCCCACTGTAGTGGGCTTGGTGGTGGAGGCTTGGCTTGTA
>NW_010421531.1:0-21304 GCF_000710305.1 Buceros rhinoceros silvestris | reverse complement strand
GCTTGTAGTGGCTGCAGAACATAAAAAAGAAAGGCTGAACGAATCTTTGCACGGAAAGGCTGTGGAAAGTACTGCAAGGAGGGAAGGAAGCTTCTCTTTCCTCCCAGCCATAGTTAACAGCGGTTTGCATAATTGCATTTAGTGACTTCTTTAGACATAGCTAATGCTGGGCACAGCTGATCTAAGTAAAAAATCATTATTTTGACCACTAGGACTATATGTAAACACTCCCTTCTTCATGCTAATCCTTTGCAAAACATAGACAGAACTGTAATTTCAGCAATTGATATGATTGTCTTTTCCTTGTCTTGATGTTGGCACTTTTATTTACACCTGTAAAACCACATGGGGTGTAACCGTCACTGTGTCAAGAGAAGTTTGCTTTGGTTTAACAGCTTAAAGAATGGCAAGTGCTGTGAACTCCACTGCAATTGCTGAAACATCAGACACTGACGTTGCATTTTTTTTCCGTTTTTAAAGAGGCTGTGGCTGATAACTGCAAGGCTTGGGTGACAGTCTTCAGTTTCTCTCCACAGCAGCAAGCAGATATCTTCTTTATTAAATTTCAGCCAGACTAATGTCGAGCTTCCAGCACTGGGCAGCCCACATCCTGTTCATGCCAGTGATTATCACATGTGACGTGAGCAGGAAGACTCTGTCGTCATGATAAAAGGAGCATGAGCAAAAAAAAAAAAAAAGTCTGAAATATAATCCATATTTAATTACTCCAGTGGGCTAGTTCATGTAGCATTAAAAAAGAAAAGGATAAATAACTCCACATACTACTCAGTTTTTACAGACAGCACCTAAATCAGCATTTTCTATTCTGTACCACTGAGATGTAGGTCCTCCTGTAGCAGTGTGAATAATGCAAGAGGAGGAATGCATCAGGAATTAGGGCAAGAGATTGTCTATTGATGTACTTTCTGAAACCTTCAGGAACCGCTAACAAAAGAGAAGTTAGCTGACTTTTAAGGGGAGCTGTAAATGGAATGGCTGTCTTCCTTCTCACAGCCAAGGAGGCTCAGCAAAACAAGGACAAACAAGCATTCGTCTATGAACAGAGTCCTGGTGACTCTCATGGAAATTAAGCTAACAATGAAAATATGGCTCATTAGCCATTCTCCTGTCCCAGTAACTTCTTCACTTTTCCCGGTTTGCATCCACCGGACGTGTCACTGATGGTCAAGTTCTGGTTTCCTCCTAAATGAATTTTACATAGGCCTAACCAACACTTGCTTCAGTCCAGCCAACTTCTACACCTAGAACAGACCTAGACGGACTTTCAAACTCCTCAGGAAAAAAAAATCTGCCTTTAAAAAGAGTAACTATTCTTCTGATTTAAATGTGTTCTGCTAAAAATGTTGCAGCGAGCAGAGTGCTTCCTCACTGCTATGAAAGGTACAATGCTCCTGTATCCTTCGACACATCTTAACTAAATGATAAGATATGATTAATTAAGGCAAAATTGCATTGGGTAGGACGGTCACCTTCAGCACAATTAAAAAGACATGTTCTGGCACAAAAGAATCATCATGCTATTCCTGTTCTCCCAAGTTTTACCGCAAATATAGGCTGACAGGTTAATAAAAGCATTTCTAAACAGTTGTAAGAAATCAGCCATCTGATTCAAGAACTCTGTTCCTCAGTTAACTTATTCAGCTACTGAAAACTTCATTTTCCCATCTGTGAGATGACAAAATCCAATGAAAACAATATTAATATTTATGTTCTAAACAGAAAAGGCTTTCAAAGCACGTTCATGAAGTGGAAAATAAAAGCATAAGTTTGTCCAAATCTCTCTGGCATTTTGCATGTTTAAAATTTTTCAATCTTACCGCCAGGATTTGTTGGCTTAAGAGCAAGAGGTTATATTTTATAAAAGTTATTAATATGGGTGGATAGCGATTTAGCTTTTATGTAATTGGAATGGTAAGTCTCCATTATATGGGTCAGTTAAATTTAACTACAGTTCATGCTGTTAAGAATATGCATTCCAAAATTGCCCACAGGTGGGAAAAAATGTATTTATTGGGGCTATTTTAAATGTTTTGTGAAGGCAGTGTTTATGTCCTACGTAAAGATCATTCAACAGACTGCGTGTGCATACACACACATATCAAAGCTACTGGTAAAAATGATATGGATATGAAAATACTTTGGAATTAACAGTGAACTTTTTTCTTTCATACACAAGGTCTCATTTTTAATTAACCATGTTTTTGCTTTCTTATGAAACACACAAACTCCAATACCTTATGTTAACAATATAAACTTGACATACCCTCCAGGACTCCCGTTCTTGGCAGGCCCCAGCCGCCCCATGCCTGGGTCTGTGATGTCCGGAGGTAGAGCAGCGACTCTTTCACGGGCACCCCCTTGCCGTGGGGAAGGAGCTTGTGTGCCCTTGTGAGGTTGAGAGCTGTGCTGGTGGTGGCATGTGCCTCCGGTGGGGTCTCCCAGGCCAGACAGGTCTCAGCTGAAGGGTCAGACAAAGTGTGTCCACGGGCAGGATGGGCTCACTAGCCTTCGGGCACCATCCTAGGAGAAGGACAACTCTGACTCCAAACCCGGGCAGATGGAGCTCGGTTAGCCTTGTAATGCATCCATCATCTAAGAGAAGGACACTCTAACCAAACCTACGACCTGAGGACTTCACTGTCACCGTCCAAGCTCACTAGGCCCTGGCAGATGAACCTCAGGTGTAAAGGGTGGAGCCAGTTCCGCACACGCTGCACCTCACCTAAAAAATCCACCGCGCAGTCCTGAAGGGTTCACTCATCGCTTGCAGTGAGCGTGGGAAAAGCCCTTCCCAGATCTTCGTTCGTGAAGCCAAGCCATGATGATGATGATGATGATGAAACTTGACAATCATTAGAAGCAGCTGATGGAAAATTTAAGTATTTTGTTTGAAACAATTTTGTAAGCCAGTCAGTCCTTACGCACGGAATGCTTCCCAGCCTTCTGGTCAGATCCGTGCTCAAAAATGGTTACATCAGTATGCCCAACTGCTAAGATTTCATGAACTATCACTCTAACGGTCACCTTCACCCAGTGAGAGAGCATGCAAAGAGCAGCAACTTCGCGTTTTTTACTCACGTTCTCATAGCACCGACTGCCAGCATGGGATACATTCACATTATTACATTAGTTTGCAGTTCAAGAGAGAAAACTCACCTTTTAGGCCCCGGTGCAGGAACTGACTCACACTCAGCTCTCCAGGCAGTACAAGCATAACTGTCCTGAAACATCTGGATCTTTCATTCAAGCATACTGATCAAGAGCAGCTCAAAAGTTGCAACAGGTATTTCTGTGTGAAGGCTGATACTATTTTTTTTTCCTTTTTGCATATTGGGAAAAAACCCGCCACCACTGCACACAGCACAAAGCAGAAAAAACACTTGCCCTTCGTTTACTGTTTCTATGTACCGAAGCGGGTGCAGTAAGAAAATTAAGGTAAGTCCTGAAAATGATAAAATTATGATAGGAAAGAGATTTCTTTCAGAAGACTACTATAATTTCAAAGCTTAATTTTGATCTTAAATTGGGGGAGGTGTATATTATTACCGAATAAACCTAACAATTAAGATGATGACATACATTTGTGTTCATGCACATTAAAAAAACAAACAAACCAACTCTGTGGCTGACCAGGGAACAGGGATAGCGAAAATGGTCTTTGAAATATGCATCTGCCCCACTGTTCATGGAGCTCTCTGGACTGCAGCTGCTGCTTTTGAGGAAAAGGGAATGTGCAATGGACTACAACGGATTCATTCCCAAAGCGGTGTATATTGTTCATAAAAGACACTCATTTTTTAGTGCTGTGACTTGGCACCATCATGTGGCCACTTTGAGTTTATTCAATTGAAGTAAAAATTTATATAGAAAAATGTTTGCAATTAATTAGAATTTACAAATTATTTTAGTCTATTTTAGAAGGAGATGGTACATATCTTAAATAGATATTTTCTAGATTCTTAACACATTTCTTCCCCTTGTCCTACTTTCCCCAAATCTGGCCTCATTTAATTGTGGTTTTCCTCATGATCTTTAAATCAGAAGTTGTTACGCTACAGAAGTTAAATTTCAGTGCTTGGTCTTGGCTGAAACTTTACCAATAGTGTTCAGAAATTAGTATCATATTATAGACAGCTATCCTCTACTTCACTACAAGAGTTTGGAAATTATCTGCAGGAACAAACAGGTCAGTATTTTCTGGTTTCCATCAGAAATCCCAAAGGATTTAGAATTTCAGTAAATCTCACAAGCATATTGTTTACCTAGTTTGATCCAAACAGGTAGTGCACATACCAGGACTACCTGAGTTAGTCAGGTATTCCTTCTGCAATGTTTCAGGGTCAAAATCAGAAGTAAAATACCGTGAGATGTAAAATTGTATTCTGATACAATTACTTAATGCTTTTAGGTAGATATAAGAAAGGTGTTAGTGTGTAAAAGGTCCAGGGATAGAAATCTCCGTACATTCAGGTTTCTTACACAGAGGCACAACTTTATGCTCACCAGAGAAAGGATAGCTGACATTTACTTCAGAGTGGAATAATGAGAAACAGCAGTGTAATTTATAGGAATATATTTTCAGTATTTTTTTAAAATATACAAATCTAGAGTACTTTCAATAATGAAATACAGTCATCACCTTTTTGAGTAATGCTAAATTAGGTTCTGTCGTTTTTATGATAAAATATATCATTTCAGCTGAAATATTGTATTGATATGCCTTAAAATACATACAAGTTATATACAAATACAAAATTACATTCCATTTCTTTAATTGCAGGGTTTTGCAATAATTTGTACCCCCAGACAGGTGTACTGTTTCTAAAACGACTGCAATAAAATCAACTGTAGTTTTTCAGATTCCTCAGGCCGAGGTAATGCCCACTTCTTCTTTACATACTGAATGTCTATCTGTCCATATTCTTTGGCCAGTGCAATACCTAACAATCCATTTGTTTTTTCTGGTTCTCCCAGCAGAGCCATAGTTACAACACTGAAATCAAAAGAACAAGGGAGTGTTTTTTAATTAAGACAAAACTAATAGAACTTGGTGTTTTCAAATGTGTTTTTAGCAGGTTACTTAGAGTTAACTAAATGATTCCTTTTTTCTGATCATCACAGTGTAATATCCCTCACTGTTTTTAAATCCCAGCATGTTCTTCAGCTTTTCACCACTTGCAATCATTTAATATAAATATAACAGGTAATTCTTCCCCTGTTCAAAGATTCTATCATCGTGGTTTCTAATCATAACTTAAAAATGATTTCAAGCCTGTAAAAATAAACTGGTTTATGGTATTTTCCAGTACAGTGCAATAACATAATTTTTAAAGTTGTTTTCTCACAAAACCAGCAGCACATTGCTGTAGTTTACAAGGCTACAAGGAAAACTTTTAGTTAGAGGGATATTCACCAAGACTAACTTAAGCCTAGGGAAGACAGAGTCTCCCAGCAGGGCTCCCATCAGGGAGGAAAGAGCCTCCTCAACACTATAATTCAGAAAGGCTAATTAAACTGCTTTTCTGCATCACTCTACAGGATACCCAGGTCACTACACTGACTACGGGAACAATAGTGTGAGATCACCCGGATGCTAGTCTTGATGAGCAAAATTATTGTTGTTTACTTTGTGACAATGAACACAGCATATTTCTTTATATTGGTAACCATATTTTACACAGGCATTTTAGAATGTTGTCCAACCTCTTGTCTCTTTTAGGGTTGATCCTGATCCAGCAAAGCTATCTTTGAACTTAAAACAGTCCAGTGATTTTAGATTGAAGATAGAAGAATTTTTCTCTTCATATAAACAGCAACTGCTCCATGTACAGACATCTGACCTAACTGGTAACACTACACCTGCTTTTGATTTATACTAACGTTATCTCTCCTTTATCAGACTGTATAAAATATTCAGTAAATAAGGATAAATTAAAATTTAATTCATTACAGTGTATTTCCACACATTCAACACTTCAAAAATTGGTTAGAAAAGCAAATTCTAAGAAACTTTTATGCCAAGCAAAAAAAGTTATTCAAACTCTACTCAAAACGTAGATTATAATAATATTAATATTTCACTAAAAAGAGAGTAGTGTAATGTACTTACCTCTCTGATGGAATAGTCTGCTTTGCCACAGGCAACAAATCGTTTTCCAGAAGATCCCAAATGTAAATATTAGATGATGCATCCAGGACAAAAAACACAGCGGGTCTTGTTAGAGCCCACTGCAGGGCAATGACTGGCTGGCCGTTTGTGCTGTCATTCCACTGCATGAGGGGATACTCTGATGTCATCTGGTGTAATCTAACGCTTCCATCTGAACAGCCAACCTGTAGCACAGTCAAAAAGAAAATACTTCCTGGGAACCAAACAAACTAAACAAGACAAAAACTGCGATTCAATTCCTGAGAATATCAAGCATATAGATAAAAATTATCTGACTCAAGTGGCAGATATCTCTCATATATTACTCTAAGGACTATCTGGGTTTTAACTTTTATTGTAATTTTGAGTTCAAAAGCAGTAACTCTGTACTGAGCACACTACAGCAATCCAATCCATTAATCCTGGGTTGAAGTCCTGATCTTCTATTTTAAAAAAAGTTCTCAAACTATCAATCAACTTGATTAATACTATGATCCAGCACAAGTTGTCAGTAGCCTGAACTGGGGAAAGGACAGAGCCAAGAGACCAATTCAGAAGGCTACTTAGTGACATCCATAATCTGTAAACCAAGAACAGCTTTCAGTAGGACAGGCTGTGCTTAACAGTACAATGATATTAAAGTGTTTCATAATGAACATCTAAATCCAAAGTTAGATTCAATTTTCACCGAATTCTTTCACATGGGAGACAAATAAACACAGTGGATGTGTCATTACCAACTGCTGAGGGCAGATTTTAACACAAGACCATGCAGCACACTGACCCACCCACTGACTGATGTGGAAAGGAAAGCAGGGAATGCCCAGAGCTGCCCCACAAACCTTTATTTCACAGCAACACAGACATTTTGTCTCTGAAATGATTATGTCACTAATAGATGGATTTTAAGAGTGAGAAACAGCTGAGGCTTCATTCACAGTGGAAGACCTGCTTGCAATGCCGAATTTCAGTAAAAACAAAGAATAAGTTAGAAGGCTGAAGTGAGATTGCCACTTGTTTCTATGAGCCAGATGGTTCACCTTTTACATAACAAAAGTTCGAACAACAGGACATGAGATTTGTTGTCACCCTTCATGGAACATTGGAATAGTGAGGTAACCAACTACCACACCAGGCTGAATATATCAAATTAGAAATCCTCTCTCAGCAAGTGAATAAAAAATTAAACTTGTTTTGTATTAAAATGTTTTCATACCAAAAAGAGTGGCTTTCCAAAAGGGAAGAAATCAATTGCGTTGATACTTATTGATCTCAGTCCGCTCTCCTGAGGTCTGAATAGCTTTGGAAGAACTTTTAAATTATGTCTTGTACCATGGCCTACCAGCCCCTATGAAAGATATAAAGAAAATGAACTAAAGAAAACAAAATTTGCATTATCAGTATCATCAGAAGAAGTTAAATAATTCACAGAGCTGCTACCTTAAAAGATCCCTAATAGCTAATAAATTTTAATAGGTAACAGATTAACATATAGCCTACTGGTAAAATTCCAAGTAAATGGGGCAGCTTCCAAACCAGAAAACAACAATGAGATTAGCTTTAGTACATTACTCACAATGTTCGTCCCAACAATGAAATGATTAGGATTAGAAGACAGAAATTTAATAGTCAGTGTCTGGGGCATTCTCTGGCGTACATCCTTTGGGAAAAGACTAGGAGAAACATAAAGGTAAAAGATGACATAAATACAGGAAGTTGTCTTCTAAAACTAGGCAAGTATATAAAAAAACCCTCTTATTCTAAAATGTCTATGACTAGGCTCTAGGGAGAAGAGTTTATTAAAAAACCCCAAACAACTATTGAAAATATTGTTAAATATATCTTACATAACAGCAAACTAATAAAGCATAGGAAAAATTAGCTTTGTGAGATGCACATGTAAAATCTAAATGCTCCTGTTTTCTTACCTGTTATTCAGTTCCATAGTAGAGCTATGTACTAACTTCACCTTCCCTCCAGGAATTAAACCTAGAATTATATAAAATAATTATTTAAACTGATTTAAGCACTTTGCATTAAGAAAGTGCCATCATCAAATTAAAATCTAAGCTAATAAGTAAAAGGATATTTCATAATTAAATTGTTTATTGCAAATATGGCTTTTTATATATAACAATTTAGAACGATTTACTTCAGAACTTAAACCTGAAGAGTTGTAATCTTTGACAGAAATCAGAGAAAGAGGACAGAGAAAGGGACACATGATTATGTTTGGTTTAGTTTTACGGTATGCATATAACATCCTGTAACATCATCTATAAACCCCAATTCTATCAATGGTGAAAATGCACATTTATGTCACTTGGATCTTTGACAATGAATTATAGTAATGAGAGAATCTAATAATGCTGCCATAAAGTTGGTCTATGACATAAATAATTCAAATCCTTCAAAGACAACAACTTTTTGAAGAGGAAAAAAAATGAATGCTGGTGGCAGTAAAACTATGTCAACACATGACTATAACTTTAAAATGCACCTCTCCACAAACACCCAGCTTTAGCAGCTTAATATAGCCAGACATTGCACATGAGCTTATAAATTAGAAAACTGATCAAAAATGCTAGTTTTTTTAGCAATACTTCATCGTAGATGTATGTATTTTAAAATTAATCAGGATTTCAATCACAGCCTTTTCCTGCTAGGTAAGTCTGTAAGGCTAAATTTGTTCAAAGAACAAAAGCTCGAAAGGGGTTGAATGGAGTTTATTCTTTACTTTTTTCATGGAAACTTTTTTCTCACACTAAATTAAGTGTTACTTACCCAAAAGAGAACAATTCAGGACAATTAGCAAAACGGAGATACAGGCAACAACAAAAGCATTATAACAGACTTGGTTAAAATAAAGAAAGAAGAGGAGGACCAAGAAGGACATGGAATCTCATAATCTTTGAAAAAAAGCTGTTGAGGACACAGAAATCTGCTTTGACACTGTAAGAAATGTGTTTGTCGGTGGTAACTACCAATACAAAATTAGCAAGTGAAATTCAGACAGTTCAGTGAATTTTCAGCAGTGAAAATAACTCCCTTACACAACCAATAACCCCAAATATTAGATACGTGTCTTATTCAGAATGAATCTTTTTTCTCAGTAATTCTGACTTCTAAACTATTTTTGCCATCACTGACTTTTCCTCTGTCTTCTAACTTCGTAATCTCAAAACTTGAGCACTTTAGTCTACCTCTAATGTGCAGTACTCACCTAAATCAGTTTGTGAACCAGCTAAATCCACTCTTTGTAATTCAACAACTACCTGAAAAGTCAATATATAATATTCATTAGCAACACATATTTACCAGACTAAAAGTTTTTAACTCATTGTAATAATGTATGACGTAACTCTAAAGTAACATTTAAATAGGTAGGTCTAACATTACAATGATTACAGGTAGATTGTCTTTATCTTGTCAATGCTAAAACCAGTTTCGTGTGCTTGCTGGATGTTCCCTGCTGGAAAGCAGAATATGGGAAGTTAAATTCTAAGCTTAATTGCTAGTTGGCATCCTGTTAGTTTGGTCGGTCACAACAGAAACACCCTGAACCCCCAGCTATGGAATTGTAACACATTTTCTGTGCTTTTTACTATTAATGAAATAGAAGTAGATTCATTTGACCTGAATCGCTTGATATTAAAATTACTCTAGAGTTTTAAGGGACTTAACAGAAGGGAAATACTTCCATCCCCTTATTATTCACCGAGCCATTCAGTTCCTCAAGCAAGATGAATTCAGATGCAACCAGCAGGTTCAGCAACTGGGCCAAAACTGTGTCAGAAAAAGACTGAAAACATCTGATACAAAGAAGAGTTGTCAGGACAGAAATTAAGAGCACCACACTGGCTACTTACCTGACCATCATATTTCAGTAACCTTATCCACAGATTTCACGTTTTGCCCCTTGAACATTTTTTTATATCAAACATTAGTGTAATTTCTCACATACAATCAGTACAGTCTCTGATACCACTGTGATTCAAATAAAATAAAGTAGGCTGGTGAAAGAGGACTGAGGTCTACTATTCAATTAATAGGAATAAGTAAACATATTCCTATGAAGCAGAACTACTGATTGCCTGTTTTCATGAATTCGTATACCTATTAATAGTCTTGCTTAAGGATAATATCATAGTATTAGAGAGTCAGGTCAAAAATTTTGATGAGAATTCCAACAGAATGGCTAGCATTGCTATACTATTCAGGCAGGAAATTCTCATCAGAAATCCCAGCTTTGTGTTGCTCTATTTGAACAAGTATTTTATTATTCCAGCATATGATACTCTCTCTCTTCATACATATATTACTCACCCACATATTGAGGATTCCATTTTCATCCATTGAAGCTATCTGAAATGGAGGGGCTGACATCTCTATGGAAGAAACAGTAACAATTTATACTCACACTCTGAGCTTCAACCTGATCAGTATCAAAGGATTTCAAATGTTTGCTAGGTTAATACATTCTCTGAAACTTCTCAGCTACATAAAAAGGGGAAGTGTCCTAACTCTACCAAAAAGAAAAAGGCATGAAACTTTCATTACTGAGTGGGTGGTCAAACACTGGAAGAGGCTTCCTAGAGAAGGGGTCAATGCCCCAAGCTCGTCAGCGTTTGGCATTTGAACAATGCCCTTGATAGCATCATTTTCAGTCAGCCCTGAAGTGGTCAGGCAGTTGGACTAGATGACTGTTGTTAGGTCCTTTCCAACTGAATTAGTCTCTATCATGTATCTCTGTCTGTTCTAGTACATCCAATTCACCCTACAAGAAATGCAGATGATCTCTGCCTCCATCTTTTAAACTATCTGAATTTTGCAAGTACTTTATACCAGAACATGAAGTGCAATAGATAAAATCTTGTGAAGCCTGCAATATGCAGCACATTTTTTTGGACTACTGTGAAAATCTGCAGTGGAAGTAATAATGCCTCCCCTAGTACACTGCCTAGAAATTAAAGGGGCATGAGGATTACAGTTTATTTGCAAAGTTAGGTAAAAAAATTAGGCAAAAGGCACATGAAGAACCATCAAGTACACTCACATCTTTTAAGTGCTTTCAGATATGAGCATGTTGCTGCACTGATTCAGACAGGGGGTTTTCAGACATTGTAGAAGCACTAAGACAGTTTTTGAGCAATAAATTTGCTTTATCATAGAAGAATAAAAAATAGTCTTGAAAACAGACATTACAACAAGCATGCAAGTACATCTCATGCAAAGCTGCACTTGAACGAACATTACATAAAAGTAACAGCAGAAAATAAACATGAATGTTATGTGCAATTGATACCACAGACAACTTAAGAGGCAGAGCAGAATTATGAGCTGGATTTTGGCGATGATATATTTGTTTCACTAGATACCTAAAGAAAGACTCAGATGTATTGATTACATACCCTCCTGATAAGAGAGGCTTGAGAGCCCATAATTCTGATCGGTGTAAAGAGAGGTTGAGACAGGTTCCACTGCCAGTATAGGAGAGGTGTGGTTTACTGAGTTCAGAATGCCATCTGTAATTAAGGATAATGAAAGTTACACACTACATTATTTTCAACAAAAACAGCAAAACCCTCATCACTTCTCAGCTTGTGGGAGAATGGTGATTACAAAGAAAGAATGGCAAATAATGAACTTCATAAAGAATTACTTTGTAAAATTCTCAAATACAACATTGCAAACTCTATCTGAATTTAACGAAATACCACTAATCAACATTTCACCATTTGTATTTACTTCTTATTTTCCAGATGACTGCTGCACTATTAATGCTACTGTACCAGACATTTCATTAAAATTTGCCATTTCAGGGTTACCATGAAAATAATGATGTTTACTTCAAGCTCCATAGAGAGGTAGAAATAAATGACTGCTTACTACAGAAAAGACAAAATTAAAGAAATATTACTCTTAAAAGAAAGTAACTAACCTGAAACAAAAAATTCACCACAAGAAACTATGTATTTACCCTTTAATGGCATTTAAAAACAAAAGTATTTTTAGAGCAATTTCAGCATGCAACCTTTTTCAGATACTCTTGATTTCTGGACTTTGCCTGCACTGAACTTTACCTCATTTAAGACTAAAGGCATAAAGCTTCCTAAATACACAGCATTAAAACCTGCTTGGTTATATAAGCTAGTACATGAAACTCTATAGATGCATTTGACTACCAGCCCATTATGCAAAGCAAGGCCAAGCGTCTTTGATCTATTTAAAAAATGAAAAGTTTATCAGCTACCAACTAATATTTCCTCTTATATGCTACTGCAATTAGATACACTCGTGAACAAAGGAGTATGTGTGCATGGGCTTTTTTAGAAAAATAATACTACTTGTTTCCCATTATGTGATCCCCATATAAGTTGAACCCATGATACCATAAAAAGACAGTTTTATCTGTAAAGATAAGAAACTCCTAGATCTTCCATTGCTATGATAATTGATATAGTGGCAAGAAAAAAAGACAATCCTGAGTCAACTTTCAGTGTATCTAGATATAATCCAGAAGTAATGAATTCCAGAAGTGGAATTTTAGAAATGCCTAAGTGTCAGATTTGTATCAAAGATTAAGACATTTAAAATGGTATGCACACACGAGACAGCTGTAATCGAAATCTAACCAATACCATCAATCCAGCTAACCATACACAGATATCCATATTAGGAGGAGATGAACTGCTCTCTAGACCCCTCAGAGTAGCACTGCACTGATCCTAAGAGAGGTTATGCATGTATGCGCTTGGATACGTATCTCGCATGCAGCCTTAGAGAAACATCCAGACTTAGATGACAATTTGTACAGGTTGTGACATTTAAATGACATTTGAAAAACTGTGGTTACAGTCTTAAATTACTTTGATTTTTTAAAATACATCTTAATATATGTTTTCAGATGTAGATAAAAAAGAAATATAGGTTATATTGAGGAAGATAAAGAAAATTGACTAAGCTAATGATTTCAGGTGAGGTAATAGTTAAGTAGTCCATTTTAATATCACAATGCTCCTTAGGTTCCACATCTGGTCCACCTCTTTATTCTCAGTGCTTGATGCATACTGACCTGGCTTACATTCTTTACAGCTATTATGGATTGGCAACTTTTACTAGACTATGCATAACTAGGCTACTGAAAAAGAGTGTTCTTAGAAGAACTAGTAATGTGAATGTTTCACTGCCAATGAAATGATTAATCAGAATGCACAAATACTAACCAGTGGAAAATGTTGGAACTCTAAATGTCCAGTCAGCTTCACTCATCATCACATGAGGGTGCAATCTTGAGTCTTCTCGAAGATCCCACACCAACAATGAACCATCTATCGTTCCAGCAAAAACTAACGATGTTTTATTGGGACTAAAGCAGCAACATATCACCTGTTTAGCAGTAAAAATATGCATGGTTCATATTATGATAAAGGCCAACGATTTGATAAGCCTGAAATATGTTCGTTCTTCCTAGGCACGCAAATCCAGAAAAGACAGATTATAGGTTTTGACAGATTATAGATTATAGGTGTTTGTGGCAGAAAGACAATTTAATTACAAGGGAAGTAGGATACAAGACTTTCAGTAGGCCTTCCCTTTTCAGGACAATTGTTGAGTAATTTGCATCTACCACCACAAAGTTGAAGGAGATGATGCAACTGTATGACAGTGATGGATAGGGAGAAGTCCTGATAACAGCTGAACCAGCTGTTCACTCTTCAACAACAAAATGGAGTAAAACTTTTAAAAAAACCCAAACCACTAAACACCATGACTATCACTGCATTCTAGTACTGGAGCACGAAATGGAATGTGAATAGGGTTTTGTTCTCGTGGCTCAAACGTGTTTCTCAAAAGATGACATATCTTGAAGATATGTGCACATAATAAAGCCTTTTATTCAATGTTATTTTCAATGTTACAGTCAATGTTATTTTTTTATACAATGTTATTAAAACATACCTCTGAGTCACATACTAAAACTTTCTGAGGACTGGAGGGCTGCCAGATGTTCCAAACGCATATGATGCTCTTTCTGTTCAGTAAACCAACACCTGCCTTTTCAGGTAGTCCATGAACAGAAAGTAATGTCTGCCTCTGAACTTGAGAGACATATAGGCAGGATATTTTTCGGTCTAAATGATTTAAAAAAAAAAAATCAAGAAAGAAAAGCATTACATAAAAAAGTAAACTCATTGCAGATGAAAAAGCAAATTTAGCACCAACCAAAGAAGCTAAGAGGTAATTATGAAGAATATTTCTAATTATGAAGACTATTTCTATTAACAGTGGGATGCTTTTGATGCTATGTAAGAAAAAAAGAGGTACTAGAGAAAGAATCCAAAAAATTAGATGTGAGTAGAAAGCAAAAAGAAAGAGATCCAGGAAGTTAATAATTATTCTGTGCATAAGCAAACCAATCTGATCTGATGCCAGTGTATATACTGAAAATTTAGCAAAGTCTCAAAGAGGAAACAGCACAGGCCAGGCTTTTTCTGGTTCATCTCATATGTTCATGTTAGAATACATATGGGTTTATGTTATAATAGGTCTTCTTAACACAATTACAGATGCTTTATCTTTTGTTTTTCTTTTCATCTGAATATCTACTGTTTATATGAGGAAGATATAACCGCAGTTCGAATATATCAAGCTATATTCTCCCTGTTCAAAAACTTTGCTTTATTTGCCACTTTGACCCTCCTTTCACTGTAAAGAGCCTAAATGAAATTACACCCCTTAGGACAGCCCTGCAACCACGGAGGCAAGAAATTACCTGCAGGGCACCCCCGCATCATGTTTATCACTGGTTATACTTCTGGTTTCACAGCAGCTAGATGCTCTCATGTTCCCTCTGTGAAACCAATCTGCACAGAATTACAGCCAGATTAGCGCAATTAAAAGAAAAGCGGGCTTTATACCCTGATATATGCTGTTTGCACTGCGGCCACAACAAAGAGCACGGTATTTTTGCATAAGGAGGAAGAGTTCACACTGTATACTAAACGGTGTAGAATAAATTTCCCTTACCATGGAGGAATGGCTGATTAGTATTTAACTGGAAACAGCTATCGCTAATAGACAGACTGGTTGGTTGAGATCTGGGTTGTGTTGCAACTTGATCTTCCTCTAGCAAAACAGCAATCACCTGTCAAACATAATTACATTTATAGAAATAAAAGGGTTGCTATCTGTAGCTTTCTAAAGCATGTGGATTAATTTAATAAATCTTTATCAACTCTTATTAATTTTGTATCTTCGCAAATACAGATTTACAGACATAAAGGTTGCCCAGCTCTGGTCCCATTCCTTTGCAGAGAGATGAATCTCACTGATAATGAGTATTATTTAAGTAATTTATTTAAATTAGTCAGAACAAGTACTGTAAGTCATCTATCACACTGCATATCTAAGCACACAATTCATAAGGGATATTAATACGTAAGTGTACCTGGCAAGCAGACCGGAGGAAATTTGCTAATCTTTGTGAATCGATTTTTGGTGTTAGAGCTCCATTCACTGACATATCCTGGCTCTTTATGGGACCTAAGAAAAAACAAAAACCAAAACCAAACTTGAAGCTTCAAAAGGGAACCAGTTAAGAAAACCCTAAAAATAATGTAATGTTTAAGAAAGAGGAGAGTGGCAGGAATCCACTTATCTTCAGCAGAAGTAACAGTTCTGAAGAACAAGATCTATAGGGGAATCCCACGGGCAGTTTCACAGAAACTGCAATCCTGATGGAAGAAACTATTTCTGCCACTTATTCTCCACCCCATCCACAAGGGGATTCACCATACTTAGAGCAGTTCGCTGTCGATGCAGCCTGCCACATTGCAGATTCTGACAATTAAAGGGTACAAAAGAGAAAGTTTACATGCATACATCCATAAATGAGTAAGATTAAAATGTTCTTCACCTCCAGATACAAGGGCACTTTCTCCTGGATGCTGCGTCCATTTCTCCAATGTCTCGACTTCCTCAGTCTGAATGTCTCTCTCAAGATTGTCCTCGTTACACTGAACATATGCCTAAAGTACAAAGATGAAGTGATCAATGTATGAGTGACACAACTAAGAATGACAGCACTTAGCTGAATAGAACTTAGTCATTTTAAAATTATGTGTTCAGCCTCTTCTGTTTTTAAATTCAGACCTAAGCATTGTGACACAGAGTCTCTATTTTGTGCATGCACATTTTACCACATTTCACACAAGAGTGCCAGACCTGCTGCAAAAATAGAGAATGTCTTACGTGATGCACTAACACTAAACCCAGCATATTTCAGTGAGCCACAGACATACAGAAAGTCCCTTAGAAAATGGGGAAGGAACATGAGACTTCTATGTTAGAAGAGAAAGAAAATGGCCTGTTTGACCATCATTGCTATATGGTAATTAAGGCTTAGAGACACAAATAATTAATTTATTACTATTAATAGGTATTTAATATTTACTATTACCTCTAGTAACTTTCTTTTGTAAGGAAAATTATTTTCCAAAAGAAGAATCAGTACTTTCACGACTTAAATATAACTAAGTATTTGTTACGCACCTGCTTAGTGTTCATTTTACCAAAATTTCTGATATACATGTCGTACTCATTTACAGGAGGCAAATCCAATAAAGAAAAACTAACTGAGAAGTCCAGATCAATTAGTGGGAGAAGTTCTGAGCTCCGTTTTCTTTAGAATTAATTACAAGAGAGAAATATAAAAATGGTTAAGACCAAGTATTTAATGCAAATTGTATTAAAATTAATTGACAGATAAGAATATATCAACAGAAGTACATATAATGTTGTTATGAGTTCACATTTAATGTTATGCTGAGATAAATATAATATTTGAAAATGCAATGCTGATTGCATGGCTTACCCAAACTGTCAAAGCCTAGCACTATCACCTTGCGTTAGTATTCAAAAGCTGTGCTGTGAGGAATGTCTCTTCCCTCCTTTAGTTAGGATGGTGGCTAATTCTCCTAAACCCATTTCATTAACTTACATCACCTATATGTACGTGCTTTATAAAGATCATCTACATTGTCCTGATTTTGTTAGACTTACACAACAGTATTTTGAGTGATCTCCACTGGTAACAGACTGCCTCTGTACCTCTTTACATCACTACAGAAGCAAATAACAACAGCAGCAATCCTAAAACATATTTTAAATGTATACACGAAATAAATGTATTGCTGATTCATAACCTGTGGACATGAATACTGCCCTCTTCCTCAAAGAACAGGCCTCCAAAACCCATCGGTTACCAGACTATCGGACTTGATCTCAGTTGTATGAAAACAAGCACTAGAGATTGAGTCAGACCACGTATTATTTCACTTGTATTTTTTGTTTTGAATAATATTTAGCACGATACAGTATTTGAGATACCTGAATCTCTCTGTCCTATGAAATGCCAGATCTTTCCATCTTCCTAAATTCCCTTGCTGGAATCGTACCAACTCAACTGCCTTATCCGGCTTCCCTCAATCCTTTTACTTACTGCCTAACTCAATTCCTCATTTTTTCATCCTTGCTCACAAATAAAACTATATTTTGATTCTTAATTGTAAAGCAAGTCTACCTGCATATACTGTATCTTACTCTTACAAGTAAAAAGCATTTATGTGATATTAAAATACTTATGTGATATTATCATCAACTATGAAGAGATTCCTACCATTCCACTTGTATGGACGTGTGGATAATGAAAAGGTGGTCAATCTCGGTCACAATTCACACAACTATCTAATGTCAAAAAACTGTTAAGATGCTTTAAGAGTTAACTGCTTGAACTCCATACAGATGGCTGTTTACAATTCCATACTCTTGCTATAGTACAAACTCCCAGAAAATGAGAAGATTTTTGCAGTCTCCCATTCTCTCTCTGGCACTTTCAGTTTATTTAAATATACTCAAGATAAATAGAACGCAGACACAGTTATGGATCTGTAGCAATTCCAAATCGAAACACTCTTACAGATGCATATTCTAGTCACAGTTTCTCTCAGTAAGATAGTCTTCGAAAAGGGAAAACGCTAGAGCAACATGAGCTGCAATTTATCCTCCAATATTTTAGACTGGATTTTTCTTTATGCATAAGGACAATTTGCACATCTCTTTTTTGCCACTCAATGACATTTATTCTGTTTCCTTACCCACATTCTATTTTTACTTCTACTTCCTAATACCACACTGTGGGCACAGATTGTGGAGATCTAATTAAAACGTATGAAAGTTGCTTCCTAGTTACAAATCTTAATGATATGTGAAGACAAATCCTTAAAATAAACTGATAAGCCTCATATTAATACTCACAACTCCAAAGTTCCACAGCTCATTTATGAGATGCTTTCAGTCTATTTGCTGGTCGTGATGTATTATCACAGCACTAAATTCCACAAACCCTTTCTCTTTCCATGAAAATGTCAGTTATCCTCACAGGCTACGCTGTTAGCATGTACACAGCCTTATACATAGTCAGAATCGGTCATGGTACGTAATCGGTAGAGGCTGACAAACAATTCAGAAGGCAATTCTTCAGAGAGATGCCTTCCTGAATTTCCTGTTTTGCCCCTCTTTAGAGAGGAAGCCTAGACAATGAACTCACATAAAATTTGGGTATATAAATTTAGGCAAGGTGAATTAGATAGCCTAGACAATAAAATTGATTATTTCAAGAAATTACAGTTCTGCAGAGCCCTCAGAGCAGCTGAGAGGTTTGCCCTTTAGTACTGTAAGTCAGTATCTAATTAAGTGACTGAAGAAGCATACAAAGAAGTTACAATACCAGCGATTCGTTCTGTAATAAAATGATACACATATATTGATATATAGATAAATTCCTGTTATAAAATGATATGTAGCAAAGCCTGTAAATTTTATTTACTCGAGAACTAATTACTGTTATCTTATAAAATAATATTTGGCTTTGAAAAAGTGAAGTTTATAAACTTAACATAATTCAAATATAATGAAAAAAATTACAGCTCACATAGTGAGTTGCCATTTTGTGGAATTTTTAAAAATACACTTACTTCTGCTTATTAGCCATACTTCGGCTACTTTGTCGTTGGTTTGCCATTTGAAAATCCATGAATATTCCACAAAAGGAGTTTCTGACAGAAGCGTATTGCCTTTCTGTGATATTATAAAACATCGTTAATGTTATAATTCACCTTTATGGTGCATTAAAATGTAAAGCAATAAGTCTAAAAAGCAACAGATTTATTACGACACGACTACTAAAGGTTACTAGTTTGCATGTTACACAATGTGCTCTAGCATAGTTATCAGTCAAATAAGCTTCTTAACTTCAGTAACGGGCCAGCATTTTTCCCTTACTGTGGTTCTTTATTCATCAATTGAAAATGACTGACCATTGCAATTTTTATTTTAGAAGCCTAGTGCCTCTTTCTTTCTCCTGTCATTAGCAGGTCCCTTGTTCTCCTGTGTACAGTAAATTCTAAATCCAATTCTAAAAATCGTATCAAATTCATGCAGACTACACCATGCACAACGCTACGCCTCTAAACAAGAATTCATCACTGTAGCTAGTGGAGAACCTCATCAACACAAGCTTAACCGACACCCTTGGATGAATAAGCAAAACAGTGAAAATTGTTGCTTTACAAACCACAGTTAATAGAACAAACACAATATCTGATGTCATGCTGATTTTACTCCCTTTCCTGGCTAGGTGGTAGCTAATTGACCTTAATATCCAACTTACAGGCAGGACCAATGCTGTTTCATTTCCTCAGATGAAAACTGCCTTTTTAGCTAATACTTGAAAAACTCTTTGAAACTTCTGAAAGTCATTATTGGAATGATCAACAACCATTTTAACCAAATGAGATCAAAACTTCATCCAAAAAGTGCTGTGTAATGTACAATAAAGCACTAAGTGCTACAATTCAGAATTTAAAAATCTCATTCTGTATTAGAATTCAATCCTGTTTGTTAGATCTATAGCATTAACAGAATTATTTTATTGTAATAATTGCATAAATCTTCTGCAGGAAGAAATTCATATTACGCTATACGGGTTCTGACTTGCAGTGACAACCGAAAATCTATTGATACTGTAAAGACTTACAGAAACTCCATGCTATCCTTCCATGACTGTACTAACTTTGTACGAGCTAGAGTAAAAAGCTGTTTACAGTTTTTCTATACTGCTGTTCACATGAAGGGAGAGTGAACAAGGGAACCATAGCTGTAGTTAGTTAAATAAGTAGATCTGGCACTCACAAGTATCAGGTCAACTGAATACAAAACAGCAGTTCTGTAGCCACATTTCACAAACCCCCCTGAATTTTAAAAGTGATATAGAACTCTCTATTTAAGTAATATCTGTATTTCTCTTGCCTTCCCACCCAGAGCAGTGGCTTCAACTTTGCTTAAAAGAAAAAGGCAAATTGATGTCACCAGAAGCCCCAAACTGTTCTAGCACTCCTCGTTTTCAAAATCCAGACTCTCATATCCTCCTCTTACCCAAAATAAGACATACTAAATGTCTGTAGATTTTTATACTTTACATTTTAAATCATTATAGTAATGTCTCTGAATCATTCTTTAGCCATGTGAAAGTTACAGAACTTACTTACCCACAAACCTGTGACTCATCCAGAGGACCAGATTTCTGCGTCTAGGCAGATTTCTGGAAAAAGTGGCCTGTTCACTCATAAGTTATATCTGTTATTCATACACTTAATTTAAAAAGGCTGGTATCTAGTCACATACCCACAATTGGTTCCTTTTTTTCATTTTCAATTGCCTTTGACAATGAAGTACAAATTCTATCATTTTCTGCAGTAATTGCTCTTCGAATTTCTTCAATTTCTGATGTTCTGGAAAATGGAATCTCTTTTAGGTTTTCTTCTGCATTTTTTTCTTCACCACTTTTGTCTTCGTCATCATCAAAATCATCTTCATAATCCTTTAAAAGTAACCGGACTTTCAGTAACTAATAAACATGGATTATAGATGTACTTTCCAACATCTTTTTAAGAAATTATAAAATGCTACCAAAAATTAAATTCTCATGGCTATAAATCCTCTGACTGAAAGGCATTTTAAAATAACTGTTTAATAGAAAGAAAAGGGCATGTCTTAATAATAATTATTAATTAA